>NC_068301.1:36283639-36583639 GCF_025860055.1 Xyrauchen texanus
GATGCATACTTCCATGTCTCGATTCTACCTTGACACAGACCCTTCCTGCGGTTTGCATTCGAGGACCGGGCATACCAGTACAAAATCCTCCCTTTTGGCCTGTCCTTGTCTCCTCGCATCTTCACGAAGGTCGCAGAGGACGCCCTTGCCCCGTTAAGGGAAGTGGGCATTCACATTCTCAACTACCTCGATGACTGGCTAATCATAGCTCACTCTCGAGACGTGTTGTGTGCGCACAGGGACCTGGTACTCTCACGCTTCAGCCGGCTAGGTCTTCGGGTCAAATGGGAAAAGAGCAATCTCCTCCCAGGTTCAGAGCATCTCTTTTCTCGGTCTGGTGTTGGACTCAGTCTTGATGATGTCGCACCTCACGCCCAGTTGGTGATGACCTATTTGAAGGCATTCAGACAGAAGACCGTGGTTCCACTGAAACAATTTCAGAGGCTCCTGGGGCATATGGCATCTTCAGCGGTGGCCACACCACTTTGGTTGATGCATATGAGACCGCTTCAGCACTGGCTAATCCCGAGATGAGTATGGCGCCGCGGGACACATCGCGTGGCCATCAAGCCGTTCCCCTAGTACTGGTCTTCAAGTATGTCGTGGTTACGACCGACGCCGCCAACACAGGCTGGGGCGCAGTATGCAACAGCTACTGGACAGGCCCACGGCTGCATTGGCACATCAACTGCCTCGAGTTGTTGGCAATACTGCTCGCCATGCGGAGGTTCCGGCCGTTGATCCAGGGCGAGCACATGCAGGTTCGAACAGACAACACGGCCTTGGTAGCATATACCAACCTCCAAGGCTGTTTACGCTCCCCTCGCATGTCACAACTCGCCAGCCATCTCCTCCTCTGGAGTCATTCAACACCTCAAGTCGCTACGAGCCACTCACATCCCGGACCACCTCAATACCACAGTGGACGCGCTGTCACGGCATCTCACCCGCAAGAGAGAGAGGAGACTCCACCCTCAGGTGGTCCAGCTGATCTGGAGTCGATACGGGCAGAACAGGGAGACATGTTTGCCTCCCCAAAACCCTACCATTGCCCGCTCTGGTACGCCCTGACCGAGGCACCTCTCTGTATCGATGCGCTGGCACACAGCTGGCTGCCTGGACTACGCAAGTATGTGTTCCCTTGTGCAAGGTCAGGGAGGATGAGGAGCAGGTAGTCCTAGTGGCACCCTACTGGCCTACCCAGACTTGGTTCTCAGACACGCTCCTCACGTCAGCCCCTCAGGCACCATCTGGCACCCGCGACCAGACCTCAGGAACCTCCATGTCTGTCCCCTGGACGGGAAGCAGAAGACATCAGTGGCCTTCCACCTGCCGTAGTAGACACCATCACTCAGGCCATGACCCCCTCTACGAGGTGCCTGTTTGCCTTGAAGTGTCATCTGTGTGCTAAGTGGTGTTCTTCCCAGCGGAAAGACCCCCAGAGATGTGCAGTCGGCTCAGTGCTTTCCTTTCTGCAGGAGAGGTTGGAGGGACGGCTGTCCCGCTCCACCTTTAAGGTGTACGTAGCTGTTATAGTGGCACACCACAACACAATGGACGGTAAGTCATTAGGGAACCACAACCTGATCATCAGGTTCCTGAGAGGCGCCGGGAGGTTTAAAAGCACTGTCCATGAAGACTGCCCTCCTGACGGCGCTCACCTACATCAAGAGGGTAGGGGACCTGCAAGCATTCTCTGTCAGCGAAACGTGCCTGAGGTTTGTTTCAGGCTACTCTCGCGTGATCCTGAGACCCTGACCGGGCTATGTGCCCAAGGTTCCCACGACCCCATTCAGGAATCAGGTCGTGAACCTGCAAGCGCTGGCCCAGGAGGAGGAAGACCCAGCCTTAGTGTTGCTGTGTCCGGTGCACGCTTTCCGCATCTATTTTGATCGCACGTAGAGCTTTATGGTCTCTGAGCAGCTCTTTGTCTGCTTTGGCGGATAGCGGAATGGAAGCACTCCCCAAACAGAGGATTGCCCACTGGATCATTGACGCCATAACTACTGCTTACCAAGCTCAGCATGTGCCGACCCCTGCAGGGCTATGAGCCCATTCCACCAGGAGTGTCGCGGCCTCCTGGGCTCTGACCAATGGCGCCTCTCTAACAGACATTTGCAGAGCAGCGGGCTGGGCTACACCCAACGCCTTTGCGAGATTCTACAATTTCTGGTTCGAGCCGTTTTCATCCCGTGTCTTAGCAGGAACGAACAGGTAAGTCCAGGACGTCCGGCTGGGTATATTGCTTGCACATAGCACCTTTCACCTCCCTTGAGCTGAGCTGCGTTCTTAATTCCCAGTAGCATTCACAAATGTTTTCCCTGGTCGACTTCCTCCTATCCCTGTGGCAGGCGAGTTTGCGGAGAAACTCTCTGCCAGCTCAGTACTTCTACTAACTAAGCCCCGTACTGGGACATGTGCTCCGCATGTGACATATATTCCACTGAGAACGTTTCCCTGTTGGCAAACTGCGTCTTCCTTGAGCAGAGACCCCTCTGCCCCAGTCTCCTTGCTTGTAGAGCCTCCTCCCCATTGGGTAGGACCTACCATGGGACTCCTCCACTTGACATACTTCCGGCATGCTTTAGACTCGACAAGACCATGTCGACGTATATCCACTTGAAATATCCCCCTCTGGGCGGGGTGTGGTCTCCACGGTGTCTTCCCCTTGGGAGTGACACCCCCCGATGTAGACACTTTCGTCGATCGTCGGTTAACGATTTCTCACTTTTTCTGGGAGAAAAAGAAAAAAGAGCAAAGAGGCATGACTGGGCTAGCCTGTCCCTATCCTTTAGGTAGTCGACTCATCCCCAAAGGGCTGATCGACACTCATACTAGGTGTCATATGTCAGGGGAGGTTATGTGCCGGCCGGTCCATGTCACACATTTATGCATTTATGCATTTGACAGACGCTTTTATCCAAAGCGACTTAAAGTGCACTTATTACAGGGACAATACCCCCGGAGCAACCTGGATTAAGTGTCTTGCTCAAGGACACAATGGTGGTGGCTGTGGGGATCGAACCAGTGACCTTCTGATTACCAGTGATGTGCTTTAGCCCACTACGCCACCACCACTCCATTACACACAGTTCAGTATTTGTGCCGTTTTTGTAGGGGACCCCTATTGTCACTACATCGACACAACGTAGAGTGAGTGACAGATAGGGAACATCCTGGTTATTTCCGTAACCTCCGTTCCCTGATGGAGGGAACGAGACATTGTGTCCCTCCTTCCACAATGCTGAACTACCCGCTGAAATGGCCAGGACCTTATTCTCGGCTCCTCAGCACAAAACCTGAATGAGCGGTATGCAAATACCACTTGCCAATTCCCAATTCCGAGGTGTCTCGGGCTCTCAAGAGCGACCCCTAGTGTCACTACATCGACACAATGTCTCATTCCCTCCATCAGGGAATGGAGGTTACGTAAGTAACCAGGACGTTTTCTTTACAAAAAAAACAAAAAAACGAATAAAAATAATATTATTCTTGCTCTCATAACAGAGAACTATTTATCTTGACGAGGGCAATATAAGTGTAATTATAATGAAAAACTTACCTCTGTTGGAACCATATTGTCAAATTTTTATGAATTTGCACCCTCAAATATGATGACAGAAAGATAACTGTCACAGCATAACAGGGTTAAAAAGAAAGTGCAGACACAAAGAGTATTTTAGAAGAAAAAAAACCACAGGCAGTGAAATCATATTTTTATTTATATAATGCACTGTAGTAACTTTCTCCAAAAGAGGACAGGAAAACAGGTCTCCGGCACAAGGTAAGCTTTTTTTATTGTCTTTTATAATGTGCACACACACACACATCAACACAGAAACGCTGGGTTGCTGTAGGTCGGTCTCCCTCTGCTCTGTGGCTGCTGGCTTTTTATCCGCTCTCCTCGCTCTACTGCAATTAGAGACAGGTGTTAGACATAATTTAGCTCAGGTGTGAGCGCCCTTACCGCTTTTCTCTCCCGGACGGGCGCTTGACCATGCCCCCGCTGCCACATGCACATGTATTAGATTTAAAACATAATCAATAAAGCATAATCATTCAATTGGTTTATAATCAAATTAAATTGTATTTTAAAAGTTCTTTAGTATTACACTTGACAAATAATTACATTTAGCAATGTTCAGTATCCTTTTAAAGGAACAGTTAATGCAAATTTTATAATTTTTTAATAAAATGTAATAACTTACCTCAATCTGGATGGCGGAGGACAAGTCACAGTTGCCTCTGCTTCTGAGACAGTCAATCCGCGTGTGACTCGTTGTACATGACACCGCAGAGACTCACAGCATGTGGAGGCTCATGCTCCTCTCTGCTATCCACGCACAACTTACCACACGCCCCATTGAGAGCGAGAACCACTAATCACGACCACGAGGAGGTTACCCCATGTGACTCTACCCTCCCTAGCAACCGGGCCAATTTGGTTGCTTAGGAGACCTGGCTGGAGTCACTCAGCACACCCTGGATTCGTGACTCCAGGGGTGATAGTCAGCATCAATACTCGCTGAGCTACCCAGGCCCCCCAGTCCGTCTTTTTAATACAAAGGCAGACTTTAAGCTTAAAAGAGGGCTCAAAATAAAAATCTAAATGTACTGTAGTGCATGTGACTCCTACGTAATCTTACTAGGCTTCTGGAGGCATACAGTGAGCTTTATTGAGAAACAACACATAATTTTAGTCCTTTTTCAGTGAAAATATGATGTGCATTGGCCATTTATGAGAAAAGCTTGTTTACAAATGGCTATTTCCTGCAGATAAATTTCTATATTATTTAAACAGATTTCACACACATTTAAAACGCATACTTTTTCAGTGATAATTTCACCATTACAAACACACATAAACAAACGTGATCAAACCTTACATAAGATTCTGAAACCATGCAACCATTCCAATCCAGTGGATGTGATTCTGAAGGCTGGGGTTGCCATGGTTACGGAGCAGAGTTTTGGGTAATGGTTGATTTAAAGTGTAATAGTTTCTGCAAAAGAACTTGCACTGATTGTCTCTGGTTATGATAAATTCCAATGCTTAGTGCCACGATTACTAAATCGTTACTTAGAAAGTGCTTTCATGTTACCGTGGCAGCAAAAATGGCTTTTGAGAGGTATGTGTGCAAAACAAAAACAAAAAAAATCATATGAATAACAAATATAGTACATAGGATCTAATAGACTTAATCAATGAATAATTGAATATTCATTAGCATGATTCTCAATTCTTGTATATCAGGACTATAAAAATCAACAGCAGTTGTTAGGCCATTTGCTTTTGCCTCCATTGGGTTATAGATTTAAACCAACTAGTATTAAACTATTAAGTACAAGTATTACACTTTGGCAAATTGTCCTTTAAGATTTGGGCTATGGACATGAATGATACCTCAAATTGTGTGAAATGTGATCACACTTTCAGTTTTCACTTGTGGATGATAAATCAGGGGCAAAATCACTTTAAAGACTTACATTTAAGGAGGGACTCGAGCAATGTCTACAGACCTGAAAATCATACAGACTTCGAGGTGAGCAATTGTGACCCCCCCCAACCTGTGTCCTGCATCAAGGTTGGCTCCAGTGTTGCAGTCTTATTTTCAGCAGTCTAAAGCACTTTAGTTTGTTTTTCATTTACCTTGCCAACAGAGCAGTGGTCTGAGCAGCGAGCTTTGGTCTTGAGGTTTCTTGAAATGAATCAATAAAGTAGTCTTAATAAAGTGAATGCTAATTACAAAGAAAGATATGCAACTGCTCTAAGATTTGTTCTGTAATTGCACTTGGACAATGTTACATAAAGTATTTCTAGAATATTTCATGTCTTAAATGCTTAAATACAAATAGCCGCTTAAAGGTGGAATGTGTCATTTTAATCCAATACACTTTTTGTCAAATTCTGTGAATATCTCTTCACGGTCTGCTAGCTGTCTGTTCTGTGTGTGCGACGCAAACAAATCTGGTGTTTGTACACAGCTGTTCTGTAAATGGTAAAATAAACACAATGGTTCGGACAGATTGAGTTGAGTTCAAATATCAACAGTCTCAGGAATCGCTTACTACTGACCACTAACACCGGCAATTTTATCGGACAAGCCGATTCCTCTGCAACGCTTTCTGTCTGGTATGTTAATGTTACAGTGGTCTTATTTATTACAACGTTAAATGTTTATCATCTTTTATTTAGTATGGCCTATTTGTTCAAAGGGAATCATAGAGTGCGAAAGGGTGTGATGAGTCGAAGAAGTGTTGGCAAACTTTATTTTTGTAATTCCATTTGGTGCCACTAGTAGTGCAGATATTACTCACTCCACCTTTACTTGTTGGAGTCCTGCTTAGCACTATTGAGAATCGTTCTCATGACTAACTCAATAATTAACCTGCTATTTAGGTCTCATTTTTGTGGATTTTAAAATGGTAAATGGTCTGCACTTATATATACAGTGCCTTTTTTGCTTAAAGATGTTTCTTGGAGTATGATTTTGAGCAGATTTATTGTAGAAATGCTGCACATAGAGTACTACCACAAATACATGTATAGTAATGTAGTATATTATATTAATTTAGTGTTGATATAGGGGCAAATGTTATAGGGATGTTATATTTGAAATGACTATATTAGATACAATATACTTATCATGTACATACGTGTTTTTTCATTGGACTAACATTTAAAAGATCTGCATTTGAATACATCCTTAGTTATACTGTTCATCTTACCCCTAAACCTAACCCTACCCCAACCATAACTCTAATCTAAACCTTAACCCTAATCTTAACCCTAACCTATGAAAGGTAAATCTTTTCCAAAACTCCAGAGCTTATAGGCTTGAAGTTGAGAACTTGTACAATAAATATTTCTACTTGCAAGCTGAAAAATCACAGCCCCAATGTGAAAACTTGTCAAATAAAAAACTGAAGTTGAATGCTGCAATCTGCACACCAATGAAGTCATAACAAGAGCTAGAATGACTGATGTCAGACCAATCAAAATTGATCATAGTACTTATTTGATGGCTATCTACTTCATATAGAATTCAGTGTAAGTCAGGGGCGTAGATTCCAGTTGGGATGGGAGGAGGTACCCCAATAATCAAAACGAGCAAGTATATTTATATTTGGTTCCAATATTTATACTTTGATCAATGGAAACATGGAAATTCTTCACACTGTACATATATATATATATATATATATATATATATATATATATATATATATATATATATACAGTATCTCACAAAAGTGAGTACACCCCTCACATTTTTGTAAATATTTGATTATATCTTTTCATGTGACAACACTGAAGAAATGACACTTTGCTACAAATGTAAAGTAGTGAGTGTACAGCTTGTATTACAGTGTACATTTGCTGTCCCCTCAAAATAACTCAACACACAGCCATTAATGTCTAAACCGCTGACAACAAAAGTGAGTACACCCCTAAGTGAAAATCATCAATCTTCAGTGTTGTCACATGAAAAGATATAATCAAATATTTCCAAAAATGTGAGGGGTGTACTCACTTTTGTGAGATACTATATATATATATATATATATATATGAACATAGTCTCATTTCAAACAAGAATGCACACTGTGCACAGTATTATCTTTATTTCACAAGTGGGTTTCTTACAATAATTACAGTTGCATTGCAATTCATCTAAGCAGTACTGTATGACTTCATTAGATTTTACTTTTACATTATAAATGTGCAACAATGGCAATATCCATTACAACATCGAAGTTGAAATATAAGGGAATGATTAACTGTAACAATTATAATGAAATAATAAAGGCATGATTTTTTTATCTTCTATAGACATTTAGCCAGTGTGATTAATATAGTTACCCATTCATGTGAAAATGAGGAGAATGTTTTAGAAAGAATAACATTCAAGTTGTTGTGTGTTTTACACTTAAAAAAAAAAAATCAAACATGTTTCTGTCCAAGCACTTAAGCAACAACATGATACAAGACATTGTTATTTATTTTAATAAAAAAATACAGAAATTAAATAAATGTCAGAAAATTACTGAAATATAGCAGAAAACTGCACTCTGGATCCTTACGGTGCATTACATGGCTTTTTCCCCTCTCTGCATGTGTACACTGCAGAGACCGCCCCTGGGCCACGATCGCTGTCTTTCGTGCCTGGGTGCTGCCCATGCCAAGACATCTCATTGCGAGGACATGACCATGGCAACGTTGCGGTCGCAGCTCACATTAGTTAGAAAGCAAGCCACCCCAGCGGATCCCTGCCTCGGTCCTTCTACCCACGGGGATGAGGCCAGCGCGGCGAGCACTGGGGGTGATTTGGGTACCACAATGGGACCACCTCCGATGGGTAAATCCCAGTGGACCTCCCATTATAGGGAACATCCTGGTTACTTCCGTAACCTCCGTTCCCCGATGGAGGGAACGAGACTTTGTGTCCCTCACTTTGTGTCCATTTTACCGAATACAAACATCCTGCAGAAACATTTTTAAGAGAAAGAAAATCTCTCATTCCCATCTTTAGACATTACATGTGCAGACATTACATTCTGCATTGATCAACATGATCAAATTCACTCTTAATCATTTAATTGTCTAGTTATTTAACTTATCCTGCCACTGCATCAGTCAGCCATTGTCATCACTGGACTTGTTTTGCTTACAAAAACGGCATTCGTGCTGTTGCATGATGTCACTGTGTTCTAAGATGATCAGTTTTGATTGGTCCGGCATCAGTCGTTCCAGCTGTTGTAATTGGTCACGTCTTCATTTGCCCCGCCTCCGCCAGAACCAGTAGTCTGCTCTCTCGCATCTTGATTTACAAGTACACAAGTGAGCTTTGCGATAGGCTTTGGCCCCGTTGTACCCTATAATATATCTACCTACCTATCAACCTAATCTACCTACCATGTCTGTCTACATAATGTATCTATCTGAATGACTCTATTTCCACATTGAAGAGCATCAGACTGTATGCTATAGTTTACAAGTTAGTTTATGACCAGACACACTGATTCAGTAGGTTATAGGAAGAACAGTCCATTTTATATTACTGTCAACAAAATCTCTTCTAACTAAAGAAACAGAGAGCCTCACAAATGTGTTTTATATGACGTACAGACACGGGTGCATGAGCGTACAAACACTGACCTGCTGTGATGTGTGGCCAGAAAGTGTGAGAAGACAAGAGTGTGGCAAATCTGTCTTGACGTCTTACTCATCTCAATTCCATCTGTTTTGCTGTTTGTGTGTGTCTGCTGGCATAAGGAACAGACCTGGATTGTACACTTTCTCTCTCTCTCACACACACACACACACACACACACACACACACACACACACACACACACACACACACACACACACACACACACACACACACACACACACACATATTTCAGTAAGTAAGACACATGACTGAAATGAACATCACACAAACCATATTTATTATTAATCATATTTAGATTTAATATTGCTTTATGTGACATCACACATCCCATCCTTTCAAATCTTCCTCTCCCCCTAACTCTATTTTTATGCAAAAAGGACATTCAGACTCTGGAGCTCTGGAGCATCATGAAGTATCTTGGCAACAGTTGTTGTAGTGCAGCAGAGAGAGTTCTTGTGCATTCTTCTTCTGTGAAAAAGTGCTTTGATTCTTTTTAGTAGTGTGTGTGTGTGTGTGTGTGTGTGTGTGTGTGTGTGTGTGTGTGTGTGTGTGAGAGAGTGTGTGTCTGTCTGTCTGTCTTTATTGATGGTCGTAGAGAAACAACAAGCTCAATAAATAAACTTGTGTAGGCTATATATTGTGGTTTTATGGCTCAGAAATGTAACAGGGTTTTGGACAGTTTTACAGTTTAATTTGACATTTCTCGAGGTTAACACTCATTAACTGCTTATTAGAAATTTTTTCAAATATCCACTTTTCAATAAGAAATTGTTTACTATACAACAACAGGACTGACATTTTAAGACTGTCCCTTACTCACAATCATACAAAAACTAACTTTAAAAAATACTTTGATTATTGGAAAATTGCACTGTTTTAATAAGAGATAATGATGATTGTTACAGGATTGATGCATCACCTGGGGACACAACATCCATCCATCCATCTATCATATTGGGGTTGGTTGGCACAGGTTGTGGGGTTGTTTGGCACAGTGTTAAAACACTATAGTTTTAAGAGAGTGGCAACATACAGAGAAAACAAACAAAACAAAAACTGTTTAATTTAAATCAGGACAACAGAACAACACATGTTTTTCTTCAATCAGGTGGATAGAGCGGTTGTGATCCACCTGTGTCCCGAAAATGCCGCTACCTAGCGGGATAGCCCCAGCACAGCCCACGCTCCTCCTGCACCTAAACAACCACCAGCTACGCCTCAACCTGGGCCCAGCTCTCAGCCCCAGCGTTAGCAGGCCAGCGCTAACGAGTTCCTAAGACACCGTTCCAGGACCTCTTCCTCAGTCTCTAACCGCCCCCTGCTGGGTGCGCGGAGGTAGGTAAATGCTTTGAGTCTTTTCTCAGCACCCAAGCCTTGGGACACACTTTTGCCTCCTGACGCATTATTACCTGCTCCACCCCGCCACGAAGCCCCACCCAGTATGCCAAAAGTGATTTTCCCATTAGTGGCCCGCACGTGGAGTCTGGAGGCTTGACTTTCACTGTCCAACCCGCCACGCTGGTTGGCCAGGACCTTCCGACTCAGCTTCGCGATTCAAATCACCCGGCTCCCGCCTCATTTCAGCGGTATTAGCTCCACCCCCCGTACGAGGCGAAAAAGCCAGCGCTTTATGGGCAGAGATCACAACTCTGCTTCTCAAGGATGCGATAGAGCCTGTCCCTCCAGCCGAGATGAAGAAGGGTTTCTACAGCCCTTACTTCATCGTACCCAAGAAAGGCGGTGGGTTGCGGGCCAATCTTGGACTTGCGAGTTCTCAACTGGGTTTTGTACAAACTCCCATTCAAAATGCTCATGCAGAGACAGATTCTATCCTGCGTTCGACAGCAAGATTGGTTTGCGGCGGTAGACCTGAAGGACTCGTACTTCCACGTCTCCATCTTGCCTCGACACCGACCCTTCCTAAGGTTTGCATTCGACGGCCAGGCGATTCAGTACAAGTTCCTCCCCTTTGGCCTGTCCCTGTCCCCTCGTGTCTTCACCAAGGTCGCAGAGGCAGTCCTTGCCCCGCTATGGGAAGTTGGCATCTGCATACTCAATTACCTCAACGACTGGCTCATTCTAGCTCGAGAGAGTATGCACTCACTGCTCAGGCACCTCAGCCATCTAGGGCTTTAGGTCAACTGGGAAAAGAGCAAGCTCATCCCGGTTCAGAGAATCTCTTTTCTCTGCATAGAGTTAGACTCAGTCTCATTGACAGCGTGGCTCACGAGTGAGCGTGCGCAGTCAGTGCTCAGGTGCCTTGCTCTCTTCGAGCCTGGCACGGCAGTTCCTCTAAAACAATTCCAGTGGCTCCTGGGGCATATGAGCATATGCATATGAGACCATTTCAGGACTGGCTTCAGACTCGAGTCCCGAGATGGGCATGGCGCAGTGGCACATACATGTGTTAATCACTCTCTCCTGCCATCAGACTTTCAATGCTTAGACAGACCTCTGTTTTCTGTGGACCGGAATCCCCCTACAGCAAGATTTGTCGTGGTCAACACAGATGCCTCTCAACTGGGTTGGGGCACTGTGTGCAATGCTGCCGTTGCTTAGAGTTGCTGGCCATTTTCCTTGCCCTGTGGAGGTTCTATTTATCTCCTCCTTTGGAATAAGCAGCGACTCAGGTCACTGCAAGCCACTCAAATCGCTGGCAACTGCAACATGACGGCGGACGTGCTGTCGTGACAGGTTTTGCCCAGTGGAGGCTCAGACCCCCAGGTGATCCAGCTGATTTGGGGCCGATTTGGCATGGCACAGGTAGATCTCTTTGCCTCCCAGGAAAACAATCACTGCCCGCTCTGGTACTACCTGACAGAAGCCCCTCTCGGGACAGACTCGTTGGTACACAGCTGGCCCCGGGGGCTGCGCAAGTACGCATTTCCCTATGTGAGCCTTCTTGCACTGGTGCTGTGCAAGATCAGGGAGGACGTGTCACCTTAGTGCCTTCTTAATGGCCCACTCGGACTTGGTTCTCGGATCTCACGGTCCTCGCGACAGCACCTCCCTGGCAAATTCCCCTGAGGAAGGACTTTCTTTCTCAGGGACAGGGTACCCTCTGGCACCCGTGCCCAGACATCTGGAAGCTCCATGTCTGGCCCCTGGATGGGACGTGGAAGAACTGAGTGACCTACCACTTGCAGTCGTTGACACAATCAACCAAGCCAGAGCTCCCTCCACCAGGCAACTTTACACCCTGAAGTGGCGCTTGTTCACGAATTGATATTCTTCCTGAGCCGAAGACCCACAGAGATGTGCAGTTCGGTCAGTGCTCTCATTCCTGCAAGAGAGGCTGGAGGCACTTAAAGAAATACACCTGGGTAGTCCTGACCCCAATGTGCTGCAGGAACTGCACTCTGCTACCGACCTCACTCTCAGAGCTACGAAGGTCACAGCATGGGCTTCTAGCACACAGCAGCTTGCTTGGACCTGTGTCAGCAGATGTTTTTATTCAGATGCGCTTAGAGAATCAATCAGTGTAGGTCAAGAAATTGAACATTTATATGTTACACTTTTGTGAAAATAATTTGGTGACACTTTACAATAAGGTTTCATTTGTTTAACAACATTAGGTAAAAACATAAGTTAACATGACCTAACATTGAACAATACTGTTACAGCATTTATTAATCTTGGTTCATTTTAAAGGAATAGTTCACCCAAAAATGAAAATTCTGTCATTATTCACTTACCCTGATGCCATCCCAGATGTGTATGACTGTCTTTCTTCATCAGAACACAAATGAAGATTTTTAAAAGAAGATAAGAGCTCTGTCAGATCCTTATAATGGAAGTAAATGGGTGCCAGTAATTTGAAAGTCTAAAAGACACATTTTGGCAGCATAAAAGTAATCCATGCTCCAGTGCATCAATGAATGTCTTCTGAAGTGAATTGATATGTTTGTGTAAAAAATAAATAGATAATTCAAATGTTTTTAACTATTTAAAAGCTCTTCCTGCAAGCAGCTGACGCATAGTGTGATGTAAGCGCGTCTGCGATTTCATGCAAGAATTCGGAAGCGGCTCTTATTTGCAACAGAACATCGAATGTCATGCGAAAGTTCAAACATTTCAAACAGCATCAGAGACCTGGATGGGAGCACCGATTTGAAGTTAAAAACGTTTATCAACTTGTTTCTTATTTAAACATATCGATTCACTTCAGAAGACATTCATTGATTCACTGGTGCATGGAGTTCTTTTATGCTGCCTAAATGTGACTTTTGGACCATCAAAGTGCTGGGAGTGGTGTGGCGTAGTGGACTAAAGCACATTGTTCAATCAGAAGGTTGCTGGTTCGATCCCCACAGTCACCACCATTGTGTCCTTGAGAAAGACACAACTCCAGGTTGCTCCGGGGGATTGTCCCTGTAATAAGTGCACTGTAATACTGCTTTGGATAAAAGTGTCTGCCAAATGCATAAATGTAAATGTGCTGGCTCTCATGTACTTCCATTATAAGGATCTGACAGAGCTCTATGTTCTTAAAATCTTCATTTGTGTTCTGCTGAAGAGACAGTCATACACATCTGGGATGGCATCAGGGTGAGCAAATAATAACAGAATTTTAATTTTTAGGTGAACTATTCCTTTAATTAAAACATTTCAACATAAATTAAATCAAAAGTTGAATATATTAACATTAGTTAATGCACTATTAACTAACAATGAACAATTGTATTTTTATTAACTAACATTAGCAAAGATTAATAAATGCTGTAAAAAAATAAACATTGTTCATTCTAAGGTCATAATACCTAATGCATTACTAATGTATTAGATTTATGGCAGGTTGACGTAGTCGATTCGCCCCCCCATCTCCACCCCCTCACATAAGAAGACAGAAGTTTCTTCAGCCTTTGAGCAGATCCTGTCAGAGAACAGAGCCACTCACAGCTCAACAGTTCATCTCACACCTGTATGCAGGAGGCTGAGGGAAAGTTCCGTTCTCATTCTCTCTTAACATTTTTGGATTTTGGTTTATATTGAACGTGGGACTCATTTATATTTCTAGACAAAACTGAGCTGACACTATAGGTCTATATTTATATTTCTCCGCTGTGAGATCGAGAAGTTAAACGGCGCTGAAGCGCAACTTGTCAGCACAGCAGTGAACAGAACAGAAGCGATGGAGCCGTCCGTGATCCCCGGTTCCGACATGTCTGACCTTTACTCCATAAACCCGTTTAATGTCACTTTTCCTGACGAGGTAATGGGGTTCGTTCCCGACGGGAGGAACTATACCGAGCCCAACCCGGTAAAGAGACCCGCGGGTATCATCATCGCCATTTCCATAACGGCTCTGTACTCTGTCATCTGCGTGGTGGGACTCCTGGGAAATATCCTGGTGATGTATGGGGTGGTCAGGTAAGCAACACTAAACCTTATAGTAAAATACTTAATGTATTAATACATGTGAATTTATTTATCTATCTGTCTGTCTGTCTGTCTAACTATCTTTCTTTGAGATAACATAATGCATAATTAAACAATTTATCACACATTACCTCCATTTCTCTCTTCCAGCATTCGAATCTGCCAAAGAGAGAATAACTGATAATTTTAAATGATATACAGTATCACACACACACACACACACACACACACACACACACACACACACACACACACACACACACACACACACACAGTGGAGAGCGGGGCTGGTTGTCACATTTTTTGAATGTTCACTTCTGTTTATTATCTGACAATTGTTTTTTTTTACAACTCTTGTTTTAAACTTGCTATAACTTCCCCATGTCTCCTGTATTATTATATCGGTATTGGTGTGTTAAATTAAATGAATCAAGAATCAGATCTTCTGTACATGGTGAAAAATACACTAAAAGAGAAAATTCATCATCATTGTCAATGCAACTTTACAATCACCTACCTGTGAACCCAGTGGAGGGTCATTTAAAGAATATAGGTCAATCATCACTTTACTATTTTAATTATTTCAGGTCTTAGACCCCTGGGATCAACAATCAAAGGTGATTGCCTTAGGCTTTTCCTTGAACAAACAGTGATGACAGGGGGGTGGGGGAACAATAAAACGTATTATCACTTCAGTCCATGAGGGTATGAATAGACATTGTAATAAATGTGCATGCCCTCCAGTGTTTATTGGGCTGTCTGCAGTTCTGACGAGTGGCTGTGCTATATGTCTTCCTGTTGAGTAATCAACAGTATTGAAGTGCTTTTTAAACCAAGGGGTTAAAGAATAGTTCACCCAAAATGACAATACTCTCATCATTCACTCACCCTCATGCCATCACAGATGTCTTTCTTTCTTCTACTGAACACAAATTCAGATTTTTAGAAGAAAATCTCAGCTCTGTAGGTTCGCACAATGCAAGTGAATTGTGGCCAGAACTTTCAATGTCCAAAAAGCACATAAAGGCAGCATAAAAGTAATCCAAATGACGCAGTGTTTAAATCCACACCTTCAGAAGTGATATGAAGGTGTGGGTGAGAAACAGATCAATATGTAAGTCCATTTTTACTAATAATTCTCTTCCCTACCCAGTAGGTGGTGATAGATGAATGTGAATTAAGGCAGTAAGTGGAAGTGAAAGTTTTTATAGATTTATAGTTTAAAACGGATTTAGAGATTTATAGTTTAAAACGGATATAAATATTGATCTGTTTCTCACCCACACCAATCATATCACTTCTGAAGATATGGATTTAAACACTGGAGTCTTATGGATTACTTTTATGCTGCCTTTACGTGCTTTTTGGACCTTCAAAGTTCTGGCCACCATTCACTTGCATTGTATGGATCTACAGAGCTGAGGTATTATTCTAAAAAACTTTTGTGTTTAGCAGAAGAAAGAAAGGCATAAACCTCTAGAATGGCATGAGGGTGAATAAATATTGAGAATTTTCATTTTTGGGTGAACAATCACTTTAAGGTATGGCTGGTTTGCATGGTCCATTTAGCCATCCAAAAAGATTCTTTCTCTATTGAAAAATTAGCTGTTTATTTTGACAGAATACAATTTTTATGCAAGGAACATGTAAATTGCAAACATTTAATTATATATCATATGTATATGTTTTACCTTGAGTGAAACCACCAGTTAGGGAGAGCCATGACAGGCAGTGACCTCAATTTGGTACCATCTGATCGAAATGGCATTATGAGGCACTTCCAAGGATATCTCCACAGAAGGCTCATCTCATATTTGGTACTTACCCTAATCCATTTAATTCCAGAGGTTGGCATTCAGATGTGATGAATATCTGACAGTTAGGTAATATTTGTGTTCCACTTTTTAGAGCCTGTGAGTGGAGATGACACGTATGTGCCTGGCTGAAATATCGAAACTCACTCTCTTCCAATAAAAAAAGCTGTCAAACATCTCTGTAGAACATCACTTATATTCATTATGCATGTTCCGGGTTCAATACAAGTTAAGCTTAATTGACATGTATAATATTATACATCTTTTGGCTATGTTTTTCACAAAATGTGTATTTGGACCCTTCTGGGCCATTAAATAAAGGTCAGCACCTTGACTGTTCATGGTCATTTTGAAATGCAAACAATACAGCTGTCACTTTCTTTTCTTTATTTCTCTTTTCCTGAAGTAATACCACTTCTTTTGCTATTTTATGCTGTTTACATCTAATTTAACTGTAATTTTCTAATTTATACCATTTATTCCCATATGCAAATAAGTAAATGTAAGTACAAACTTACACTTCTATAAGTTGAAACATGATGAAAATATGAGAATGTGTCATGTATTGGGGATAGATTGCTGCCATCTAGTGGAAAACATAACAATTACATGACTTGAAAGTCATGTCATGACAATAATAACCAGTAGATGGCCGCAGAGATGGTGTGGTCTGATTGTAATTGAATTTTAGATTATCTAATTTTAGATTTAGATTAGATTATCACAAGTTATGCATTTATATATTTAGACATTATCAAACTTATTTGTCAAAATGTTGCACTTTTTTATATCGTATTGAAGTATCAGTTTTACTATTTATTTTTACAGTCAAACATAACTAAAGTGTTACAAAGAGAATATCAAAATTCAATAAATCAATAAAGTAAATTAGCAAGTTACTTAAGTTTATTTGCTTCCATAAAAGATGCAGTGTTTCATCTGAAAGGTGCCTATCCCAAGCTAAACCTAAACTTAAAGCCAAGTGCACACTACACGACTTGCAGTCAGCGCCCTGTGACAAACAGTCTTTTGTTTTTTATGTCCCTGCACACTGAAGAATTATGTGACGTTCTAGTGCATGTACATGCATTCCCTTTTTTAAATATTTCTGATCGGACGGTTATTTCCCTTTAAATTCACATGTAACCGACAAAGTTTAAACTCTTGTTTTATTAGGTGCCGCTCCACTGCTGTGGCACTATACAAGCCTAATGTCTAACGGGGCTTTTCCACTGGACGATACAGCTCGACTTGACTCTGCTCGCTTTTTGGGGATTTTCCACTGTGGATAGTACCTGGTACCTGGTACTTTTTTAGTACCACCTCGGTCGAGGTTCCAAGCGAAATACAATTCGATACTAAATGTGACGTCAAAACCCTGCAGACCAATGATTGGTCAGGGAGAATCGTCACTACCAGCATCACTGTATTTGGATTTGCGACACAGGACACCAACCCGCTAATATTAAAGTTAGCTACAGTGATAGCAGTATCATATGTTCAAGGGACTTTTGAATTGTTAAAAGAAATGGCTGTGCGCAAAACTACGCCGTGGTCAGCAAACGAGGGGCAGAAATTCCTCTCGTTAGCGACAAATGAAAAAGTTTTTCAGGAAGGGTCTCAGCTTTTGGCCGCACATGGCTACTACCGGACCTACAAACAGTGTAGGGAAAAGTAAAAAAACTTTTTTATACTATAAGTGACTACAGAACAATCAAGGACCACAACAGCCGGAGTGGTTCAAACAGAAGAAAGTGGAAGTGGTTCGACCAAATGGACGCTATGGATGGTACGTTAACTCTATACTCTGACTGAAAGCTTCATTTTGTGAAAGAAAACTTGCTTCTAAAACAGCCAGGCCAATTCAACTGTTACACTTGTGTAAAATCACCATACAACTACTGCTTTATGCAGCACAAACAGCTAGCGGTCATGTTATTGTTTATGGTTTATGTTTGTGTTTGTGTCGTGTTTAAGATGACGTCATGGCAGTAGAGGCAACTATGACGATCAGCCTATAATCCCACCCACGTTGAGGTGGCACTAAACTGCAGTGGAAAAGCAAGCTCAGAAAAGTAAAGCAAGTAGAGTTGAGTCGAACCGAACGTGCAGTGGAAAAGTGCCATAAATGTGTTTGAAGTGGACAAATCTCAAAATAGTCTTGACCACGTTATTGCTGTATTTAGCATCATACCGTTTGAAATGGATCGCCCAAAACGCATCCTAAAATTATGATAACAAAATGTATTCACAAACTCGCATGCTTTATTTGTGATAATGTCAACAAACATGAAAGAATGGCTCGTGCCTGTTTTTGCACTTATTTTCAAAGGTAAAAAGGGTGATGTTTTGTTTTATTTTCTAATAATGTTTAGATTGCTCTCCTCTTGTGCTCTCTTTATATTTCATTTGCTTTGGCTTATTGTCTGTCTTGTCAAGACAGTGCACACACCTGATGACAAGATGTCTTGATATCAAGCTGGTTTGAAATGTGCTGTTGAGTCTGGAAACTATACGACCGTTGGTAGAGAGATCTGAGACTTCTCGTCACAGACTAGTCGTTGACTGAAAACTTCAAAGGAGATGAGCTTGAGTCATGTAGTCTACACAAGGTTCAAGCATTTACATTGGGATCAGACTCTAACTTTGTTCTTTGATCTGTGTGTGTGTGTGTGTGTGTGTGTGTGTGTGTGTGTGTGTGTGTGTGTGTGTGTGTGTGTGTGTGCGTGTGTGTGTATGAATGTTTTGCTCTCTGGAGGTTTATAGTCCCACCCCTTTGTTTCTATGTGTACGTTCTGCATTGTGGCAGATTTATTGATTGTATTCGACAAATCTTTTTTTTTTTTTTTTTTATTCAACCTCTTAGACTCATCAAATGAAGTACTTTATTTTGTATGTTCAGATTGAAAGTCTTGGAAAAGTCACCAAATCTTGTACCGCTTAGATTGAGGATTTAAATATATATATATATATATATATATATAAACTAAAAATAAAATCGGTCAAATATTAGTAAACAGCCCAGGAAGGTTAATTCACTTCCATTGTAATTGCCTCACTGTAACCGTAATTTTTGTTTCTTCTTCCTATTTTTTTGTTGAGGTTTTGCCCTCTGCTGAAGCTCTTAAATCTTACATGGTGGCATTAAATGGGCCTCGTCAATTACTTTTTTTTTATGAAAACACACTGTTTTAGTATCACCGTTACTTGTGTTTCACCGCAATTTTGTAGTCTATATGACTTTTGTAGTCCATTTCAGAACTTTGGTAACTTTATGTTATATATCTATCTCTAATGTAAACCTGTGAAATGGCTTAATAAGTCTTGGAAAATAAATCACAAGTCATATAGATAACTTTTATGGTGATTTTATGATGCTTTTTTTTTCTTTTCTTTTTTCTTTTTTTTATCTTTACAGCTCCATTCATATTGCCTTAAATTGAAAAGAGCGGACAGAATATTCTTGTAAAAAAAAAAATAAATTCTGGTTCACAAAGAGAGAAATTTACACGGTTAGATTAGATTTAGAATTTAGGTTTAGAACAACATGAGTGTCAGCAATTGCTAATAGATTTGTATTTTTCTGTGAACTATTCCTTTAATTGCTTTCTATTCCTATAAACGCACTCAATGCTAACTTTTCTTGTGCAAGGCAGATTTTCTTCTCAATTTAGCATTTTCCAGTTGACAATTACTGTGAGACTATAAGTTTTCCAGGCGCTGGGTTGTCTGGGAAATGACATTTTGCACCAGCTGTGGTTGTCATGCTGACAGTAATTGTTCTTTCCTCCTGCTACTGAGGTGCTTCTTCACATACAGCTTTAATCAACATACTAATTGAGCGCTAATTCTTGGCTGCCTGTGTGTTAACCTTTGAGTTCTTCAGCTATATCTGAATGTGCTTCCACTTTGAATAATTAGAAAATTATAAGTTGCATATTGGTAAAGGCATATTAGAGCCCCGTGAAAACATAAGCCACAACTGTGATTAACCAGACTGATCTCATAATGAAAAGTAAGTTGACTTTTCTTTAGCTAAAATAGTTCTGTGCTTACAGAAATTCGAAATGATGCCCCCAGTGGCCAACACAGGAAGTGTTGTTGGTCGTATGAGCATGTGTGATCTCCATTTTCTGTGTAATGTTCACGTTGGTGTGCCAAAAGCACAGCTGAAGTCGAACAAAGCATTTGCAGGTGGCATTGTCATTCTAGAGAGCATTTCTTTAGACAAAAATCTGCTGTGTGCAAGATTTCAAGACATCAATGTTTGTGTTCCATTTTCCCTACAGAGAAAGTCTGTACATTTTTAATGTGTATATCTGCTGAAGACTAATTTGATCAATGTTTAGGGGTACACTAGCATATCGATGGTTTCAAAGCTAATGGACTAAAAGACAAAAAAAAAAAAGAATAAAAGACAATTTTTTCCCAACCCTACTTCAAAATGTTTTTCAAATGTAAAGTAATTGTCTCATACATGCAGTTCCTCCTAAAAGACAGCAGGAAATGAACAATCATTTAGCCGTAAGTGCTCAACAACAATTCTGAGTGGACCAAATCTGCTGAAATTGCAGTAATACAAATATTTTAAGCATACTTTTATGGACTGGAGGAACAGAGAAAGAGAAATATAATATTCACTCACTCCATTTGCAATGAAGGAAAAGAAAACGCATTGGAACCAGATTCTACCTAAATGTTCCCAGACACCCTCATGCAATCTGACATCATGGAGGGTGGGCTTCAGCACTATGAGGCTGATAATCAATACATGAGTCGAATCTCAGTGGTCTGTCTGAGGGTCTTTTCATCACCCGTCACAGAGTTCTGCAAATGAGGAGCCCTGTGTCTTGTTGTTAATGATTTGAAGCTGGAGTAGAAAGCCTGAAGTGCTGCTACAATCATTAAAACAAAAACAACATCAACACAATTCGGTCCAAATGATTTTGTCCAGTACTAACACAGCATCACTATATACAGGTTATAGTTAGAAGGTGGGAAGGGGCAGAGAAGCAGGCTTTGTGATGGAAAGTGTCTTGACTGTAATTGGTTTCCATTTTATGTGTGTGTGTGTGTGTGTGTGTGTGTGTGTGTGTGTGTGTAATTGCCTTCTGTTTTTGTTCTACCATATAGTGGAGGCCATTAGTAGCAGAAACCCACTGGCAGATTTACTACATTTCTGCAACATATTTTAGTTCTGCTGGCTTATGTAAGGCAAAATAGCATTTTCTATGATGAGGAGGAACAATAACATTATCGTTTTTGCTGGAAACAAAATAGGTAATTATTTTTAGAGCAGTAGCTGTCAACTGGTTTTGCTTCAGGACTGAGATTTTGCATTAGACAACAAGTGGTGACCCAAAACAGCACCAACATTTTTTTTATTGTACAAAATTGAATTTCAGTGGTTTCATGCTCTCGGCCTCCAACAATTCACAGCACAAAACACATTTTGTTTGACCCAAACCACGTGTATCCTCCTTGAAGCATATGAACTTTTGGCTCATTCTGTCTTTTAACTTCTGTAGTTTTGTTCATGTATTTTGTGGACTCGGTAGAGGTCTCCACAGGTCTTAAGTTGAAGCCCCAACCCCGCCCATACCCGAAACTGTGTGACCTGACCTGACTGGTACCATACAATGTTTATGCCTATTCCCAAAATGTATTACCCTATTTATAATTTCCTCTCCAAGCATGCACATTTCTTCCACCGTTCCAGTGCTATGTGAAATACTACTTGTTTGCTCTCGTCCTGCTTGCCTGTGTCTCACCTGTAGACTTGATGGCGTTACAGGATGCTTGAAACATGCTTTGCTGCTATCCCATTGTCCATTGTTTCGTAAAGTTTATTAGTTACATGTTTCTCTGTTAAATTGAATTTTGGGCTCAGAAAATCATGTTTTTAAGAAATTCTAATTTAAAAACAAGCTTATTTTTTAAAACTGCAACACATTTGAACCATAATTATCCTGACTCATTAAAGCTGAGTTTCTCCCATTTTCAGTGATATATGACACATTTATGGGAAATTCTTAAAGTTTTGTAAAACAGGCCTATATATTATGATGCGCATGTCCAAAAAGCAAAAAAACATTTAAACGAATGGGGGTTCCACAAGAGCTTGATTGTAGCAACAATTAATGTTTAATGATTGATCTTTTTTAATGATGTTTTAAGTTCTATTCACTTTTGCACATATTCTGCTAACATTTGTGCAAGCTTTTGTCATTCAGGCATTGCTGTTATAACAGCATTACATAATTAAAGCTTAATTAAATAAAGATCTTGCTTTCTGAATATGTGTAATAACTAAGTGTACATTTTCAGCTAATTTTATTTTATTGATTCAAAATGTTGCGTCCTGGAGTACTGTATGAAGAGCTAGTTAAACATGGTTATAAATAAGAGTGGGATTTTAAATTAACTGTATTTATGTGCAGTTGAGAGAAACAAAATGTCTTCACTCTCACGTGTGTACGTATGCACGTGTTGTGATCTGATTCACCGCAGTGCTCTGTGTCTTGCAGCACATTTTCCCTCTTAGCGCAGTTTGTGTTAGTGAGCATCTGTTCCAGACCAGCCAACAAAACACATAGTCCAAACCCAACATCCTCCTCATGACGTCAAACTTATCCACACCAACAACATACTGTCTAGAGACATCATGTTCTCTATTGCTCACTGCATTATACTATCCCGGAAAAATGATATAACTATAATGCATTTGATAATTATCTAGAGACCTCAGCATATGGCGATATGTCATTAACCATGAACTTTTGTTTAACATGAGTCATTATGAGTTTATGTAATGGAAGGGGAATTATACACAGTTGTACACACCCTTCCAACTTACAAATAAAAGCACTAATTACAAATATGTCTCTTTGACGAATGCCAGTGGATGCTGTTAGAGTGGTGTACACTTACAGTAAAGGTCTTATACATTTAATATAACTCAGTATAACTCAGGCATAAAATAATAATTACATATGCATATGCACGTATTTGTGCATACAACCTGTGTGCATATTGTTTTTCCCACCTCAATAAATGTAAATAAATTCAGTTACATTTTAATCACATTTTGTTAATCAAATTTAGAACCAACCCAACACACATTCAAACATTTTTTTACAGATTCCTGTTGTCCTTGGATATGTGGAATGTGTTTCTTATTTAGTTATTTTGGTATTTCTTATTTTGTGTATGTAATCTAGGCCTATATAAAAGGTATCGTGATTCAAATGGTTTTGAGGAAGGCACATTTGGCTTTAAACTTCTTGCTGCACGTGGGTTGTGGCTACATTAGATGGGTAAAAATATAGATTTTATTGCGATCTTCATTTGGACAATCCCGATATTGATTCTTAAAATCTGAAAATCAGTCTTTTATTCTATGCACAATCCTGTACAGTACAAGTAAATCACAAGCATAAGCGACCAAATAACCTGCTATGTGACTTAGAATATCTGTGATTGGGCACTGTCTGGTAAATGTTCAGATTTCAAATGCCAGTGATTAAGTTGTGTAGTGAAACACCAAAACATGCGCTCAACCAAAACCCTTCTGTGAAACACTTGCTGAACTACAGTTATTCTTAAAGAGACAGTACTTGTTCTACATATCAATGTAAATAGTACAAAAACAACAAATGATGCATATTAACAATAAACAAATTCATGCAATATAAAACTTTATATTTATTGATGAAATACACAGAATTTGTACCTATAGTTATTATAATTTTTATAAATGTTTTTACCTTTGCCAATTTTGTCCCCACCACTTTTTGAGGTAGCTTTCATCAGTTAAGTGTCTAATTCAGAATAAACATCTCCTGTTATTGAGCAGGAGTTTTCATTTCGTTCAAGTGTGTTATAATAATTTACGATCTGGTGCTGGAAGGTGTCGTTTAAAATTTCATAAAGAGTGCTTATCAGTGATCTCTCATGCATCGATGTATGTGCTATACTCGTTCCACTGTTCCACAGCTCGTGCACTTGTCCAGATCATTTGCAATACAAAATGCAATATGTGTGCGAATGTGCGAATCGGGATATCTGTATCAATTCCCAGCCCTAATGGTAACCATCCAATTGTTTTGTTGTGTTTATTTGGTGCAAAGCAATAACCACCCCTAAACCTTAACCTAACCCTACCCCTGAACCCAACCCTAACCTGATGAAAACCTGACTCTCATGAGACTTTGCAGCGGGATGGATCAAGACACGACCCTGCTTGTGCTCTCATGTGAGAACGCTACTTTTTTAGAGTTTATAAAAATATGTTTACCAAGAGTGACAAACGGCTGTTCAGGTAATGTTGTGTGGAAAGCCCTTAAATGGAGATGGTTTGAGTATGTCTCATGCAAATTAATAACTGCAGGCAATGCTGTCTCATTAAGAATAATTCTGATTCATCAATATTAGTATACTGGATATTTTTTCATGAGAATGTTTTCTAGGCACATAAGTCGGAACACTTTTATGCATTGGAGGGTATTGGGAAATAAGTAAGCAGTTTAACATATCTGCTCATTCTTTATCAGGTTTAATCATTGTTAGGGGTTTCAGACAATGTGACTCAGGGCTTGAGAATATGGCATGCATTCATAGAAAGGGCATTGGCTTCCAGTGACACAGATTGTATTAATGCTTAGAACTGATGTATCTGCATTTCATAGTTAAGTGTGTGTAGTCAATGGCAGTTAGCCAGAGTTTCTATATCTGGGAGCCAATGGACATGTTCTGTACACATACCAGAAATAATGAGTTCATATTGTACGTAGACAATACATCGGTTGAAACAAATGAAAATGCACTTGCACAATGAACAAATATAAAAGTATGTCCTTGACATGAAATCCTTTCACTAAAACCTGTTATAATCATACAAATAGTTAATAGTTACTGTGTGTGTGTGTATATATATATATATATGTATATATACTGCATGTACACTGATGAGCCAACACATTATGACCACCTGCCTAATACACTGAAGTTATCCTGTGGTATCTTGTACCAAGACATTAGCAGCAGATTCTTCAAGTCCTGTGAGTTGTGAGGTGGAGCCGCTGTGGATCGGACTTGTTGGTCCAGCACATCCTACAGATACTCAATCAGGCAACCTTCATGCACTGCTCCAAGGTCCAGTTCCGATGCTTGTGTGTCCATTGAAGGTGCTTTCGACAGTGGACAGGGGTCATCATGGGCACTCTGACCCGTCTGCAACTACGCAGTCCAATACGCAGCAGGTTGCGATGCACTGTGTGTTGTGAATTATTCCTCCCGTTACCATCATTAACATTTTCTGTGACTTGTGCCACAGTAGACCTTCTATTGGTTCAGACCAGACAGGTTAGCCTCCATTGCCCTCATGTATCGATGTAATTTGGAGCCCAACACCCTGTCGCCTGTTTGTGGTTTGTCCCTCCTCAGACCACTGTCGCTAGGTGCTCACTACTGCTGACTGGGAGCACCCCACAAGCCTTGCCGTCTCAGAGGTGCTCTGACTCAGTCTTCTGGCCATAACAATTTGGCCCTTGTCAGAGTCGATCAGGTCTTTACTCCTGCCCATTTTTCTGCGCTCAACATGCTGACTGTGAGAACTGATTGTTTGCATACCATCTAATCTACCCAGACCTTGACATGTGGCCTTGTTAGGAGATGATCAATGTTATTTGCTTCACCTGTCATAATGTTTGGCTCACTGGTGTGTATATAGTATACAGTATATATATATAGAGAGAGGGAGAGGGAGAGAGAGAAATCACATAACATCACAAACATTTTTGTTAACCTTTAAATAACCTTTACGGATGGTCTAATAATGGATCATGCTATTCTCACCCCAACCTTTAAGGACAAACATGTTTGTTTCCCATGCTGTCAGACACTGCTCACGTTCTCTGTGATCACAGTGAAATAGTTGTGTGTTTGTGCAGTAATTAATTTGTGCCGAATAATAATGGCTATATTCGCAGGAAAGTCAAGCTGATCAAACCTCATGTTGAGCTAATTCAACACAAAACAAAATGAAACACTGGTTAGATCTTAACACACTCAGCATGACCACAGATATAAGGAAGTTTATTCATCTGAAGATGTCCTGCTGGGGCAAAAATAAAACCGTAAATGTGCAGCACCCTACTATAAAAAAGTAAGCTAATTTATTTTAACTCTATGATTCTGGGGCGAATTCAATAAACATCTTAATATTGTGCAAAAAATACAACCATCCATCTGAAAGGAATATTTCAGGTTCAGTAAAAGTTAAGCTCAATCAACTGTATTTGTGGCATAATGTTGATTACCACAACAAATAATTTTGACTCGTCCGTCCAATCCTTTTTTTATAGCAAAAATCTGGGTACAGTGAGTCACTTACAATGGAAGTGAATGGGGCCAATTTTTGGAGAGTTTAAAAGCTAAAATTTGAAGCTTATAATTTTAGAAAAGCACTTATATTATTTCTTCTTTTAAAGCTCATGTATTATTTGAGCTGTAAAGTTAATAATTGTTTTTACAGTCGTTTTAGGGTTTGTATATATTACATCTTCATGGCAACAAAGTTGTCAGATTTTATATAAATTTACACAGAAAAGGATAGTAAGTGATTTTATCACAATAAAATCATGTTAACGCACTTATTAATGTCTTGTGACTTTAATTTTGAAACAGCAAGTATTTTAACGTTTACGGATTGGACCAATTCACTGCCAAGTGCCTCACTATAACCCAAATATTAGCTTTTTTATAAAAGAATAGGAGAGTCAAGTCAAACTTTATTTTTGTGGTAATCAACATTATCCAACAAATGCTGTCAAATGACGTCAATTTGAATTAAACCCAGAATACTCCTTTAAGTTTGAGTTTTCAATTCATTAAGTCATTAAGTGATTGTGATAATCAAGTGGTACATTTTTGTACATTATCAATCATGGCAAAGAGCTATGACAGGGCAAAAATCCAGATGCACAGTTTAAACGAGCACCTTTTCGGCATATTAAAGAGGTGGTTCAGGTGTCTGGATCACAGAGGTTGATTGATGCTGTACAGTCTCAGAAAAGTATGTCTAGATTTTAGTACTGTTGTCAGATCCATTCTCCAAAACCTAGCACTCAGAACCGGCCTATAGATGTGGAATTGCGTAAATGAATATGTGGAAACAATTCATCTAAAACTTCATCTGTAAATACCCCATTTCCAGAGGGACATGACATGCAGCAACACTATTAACATGATTGTCATAAATTATTTTTAGCTAAATTATGAGCAATGACTGTTAATGATACAGGATAATTAATAAGTAATCATACATGCATTGTTGTTTTCTTTTTCTTTTTGCAGCCAAGGAGCAAAGATCATGAACCAGCTCACCATTTATTTATTATTATTATTATTTCATTTTAGTTTAACATCAGTTTAAACATGAACTATGCATTTGAACAGTGCTAGTAATTGAGTAATTGGGACATTTTGGACACAGATGCCATTTTTTTTTTCAGCTGGTCATTAATCATGATTCCTCCCAATTCTTTGGAGCTGATCAACTGGAATCAAACATAAGATAAAGCAGCAAATAACATCAACTGCATCAAAATATTACAGTGAAGAATGCAGAAATATTACACAGTTTTTGTTTTTCAAGCAAAGTTGGCTTATGCCTTTTTCTCAGACATGCTCTTGTCTGGGCCAGCTACCCTCAAATGCTGCAAATGATCATGCTTTCACTGATAGCTACATATAAAGACAGAAAGATAGAGAATTTAAGTGCCTATTGCACTGCCAATTGTTCTGGACAATTGCTTGGGGAATAGGCATGAGATGAGATGGATTTTCTCTAGCACTCTCAAAGGACTAAACGTGATCTATAGACATTTACATAACTGCCAATTACCTGTGAAAAAATTAATATCAAATTGTCTGTCTCTGGGAATTTGTTTTATTTCTTTATTTTATTTTATAATTTTCTTATTTTTTTCGGAAGCAAATTTCAAAGAAATAATTTGTTCTTGGACAAAAAGAGGACTTTCACTTTGTTTTGGTAATGTAATTGTGGACTGTCCAGTTAAGACCAAAATAAATAGACAATTGCACCCTTAAAATCCCATCTGGGGTGTTTAATCTCCGGTGCTTTGAGGGTTTAGCTTTATTTCAACCAGAGGCACAACTGGGAGAAATACATGATGTAATAAGTGCAGTGTGTTCACTCCTCTGGGAAATTACATTGCTCTAGCATTCCTCAAAAACACCTCCACCCACAAAGTGTGATTAGCTCCACAAATCAATGTGTGATTAGCAAGATCTAGAGTCTTGCATAACAATTATACTGTATAATATGAGCTGTGTACCACAAATAAAGGTTTTGTACTGTAACAATACAGTTATGTTACTTTATATGCCTCTTTTACCTGTTCCAGATAATTAAGTGTGCACATAAGATGAAATATCTCTCTACTATGAGTCTACTGCTCAAATAAAACAAGACAAATCTTTTTTCCTTTCTTTCTTTCTTAGAATTGTAAAACTGTAAAAGGCATTAGAAAAACAATATGTACACAGTGGGTACTTTTTTCCATTGTATGGTTTTGTTTGTTTATTTTGAAATGTTAAATGATGTTAAAAAAAAAAAAAATCTCAGTGACTTGTTTATTTTAAAGTGTTTTCATTATGGCTGCACAATTAATCAAAATAAAATTGAAACCGTGATATGACCTTGTGCGATTATTAAACTGCGATTTAATCAAATAAATATTCTGCTCCCTTCAAAGTTTATTTGCGCTGCTCTGTCCAGTCTATATTAAGTTAGAGCATTGTTGGTGTTTTCAGAGCGGTTCTGCACTCCACTTCTCCCTCTCATGCTTAGAGTAACAGAAGTGCTCAGAGTTTGGTCTGATTGCTTACGTGCGCTAAACGCTTTATTTACACTAAACTGGTGCATCCTGTGTGAAGCGTTCTTTATTATTATCTGCAGTTGCAACATCTCAGTCTCCGCAAGGCACAGGCATCATAATAATTATGCGGAATACAAGATGAGGTATAATTCAAACATCTTTATTAAATGATGAGCAAACAGCATTAACAGTAACACCTGTAGAGTCCAGAAACTTCTCTTCCTCCATTCTCCTGTCATTTGTTTACCTCACAAGAGAGAGTGTCGCCCTTATTACACTCCCCGCGGAAACAAGTGATAGCGGAACATCTTGGGTTACTTAACTGTAACACCTCTTCCCTGATAAAAGTGGAACGAGATGCTGCGTTGATTTAGCGCTTTGGGGACGTCTTTAGGAGTGACCAGCTGTGAATATGTGTGCAACACGTCAATTAAATTGACTACAATTTATAGCCTCCGCCGGTGACATCATCAGGTGCGCCACAGGTGCATTGTCAGGTATTTTGTCTGAAGAGCAGTCCTGGGGCAACCTCAGTGCGGCAATGAAGCGCAGCATCTTGTTCCGCTTTTATCAGGGAACGGGTTACAGTTAAGTAACCTAAGATGTTCCCTATCAAAAAGCTACACTTTGATGCTGTGTTGATTTAGCGCTTTGGGAATGAGAATACCCACTCCGCTCACTGTGGATGTCCAGACCCCTTACAGTTGTGTAGTTGTGCTCACAAGAGCGCGAGAGTTCTCAGACATGAGCTTGTGATGTAGACTCAAGGACATAAGAGCCCGGAGTGGCATGAACATCCAAACTATAGAATCTTATGAATGTATGCGGGAGGAGCAGCCCACCGCATTACAAACATGTTGCAGAGGGACACCTCTTGCCAAAGCTTTAGAGGCAGCGACCCCTCTGGTAGAGTGAGCCCTGATACCTACTGGCGAAGCTTGACCACGCGCCTCGCAGGCCAGGGCAATAGCATCCCTCACCCAATGTGACATAGTTTGCTTGGTGGCGGCCGCCCCTTTGTTACGACACCCATGACAAACAGATAGTTGCCCTGACTTACGCCACTGGCTAGTGCGGTGGACATAAGTCTGAAGGACACAGTCCGTGAAGTTTTTCTGCTCCGGTGTTACGTATAAACGGCGGAGAGCAGAAGGCTTCGAGAGTGACCGGATGTACGTTCGAGAAAGGAACCTTAGGCAGGTAGTCAGGGTGCAATATTGCTTTAGCCATACCTGGGGCAAAATTTAAGCAGGATGGCAAGATGGACAGAGCATGCCGATCCATTATTTTTAGAGAATTAATTGCCATAAGAAAAACCATCTTGAGAGTCAAAAGTTTATCAGACGCTGACTCTAGAGGTTCAAAGGGGGTCTCAACCAGACCCTCAAGGACTATTGCTAAGTCCCATGAAGGGATCCTGGTCCTAGCAGGAGGTCTCAAACGCATGGCTCCACGAATGAAGCAAGCTAGCAGGGGATGTTTCCCCAAAGGCATCCCGTCAATCAAGGCATGGCAAGCCAATAGAACGCCACATAAACCCTGAGAGTGGCGGGGCATGTGCCTGCTGATAATTTTTCCTGCAGAAAATCCAGAACTGAAGCAATCTGGCAGTTAACTGGATCTGCATTATGTGCATAACCATTGGTAGAGGGAGCCCTAGCACTTAGAATGGTCTCAATAACTTCAGGTGAAAGCCCAGTGTCCCTCAGTTGGTACCCTTCAGGGACCAAACATGAAGGTTCCACAGCTCGGGCCGAGGAGGAAATATTGTCCACTGCGCCTGAGACAGAAGGTCTCTCCTGTCCAGAATCACCCATGGCGAACCGTTGAGGAGAGACATTATCTCCGAGAACCATACCCTGTTCGGCCAACATCCACGCTGCCAGGTTCTCTGAGATGGGAATCCATTTTGACACTTCCTGTTTAGGGGATGTCGAGTACCCCAACAAGGCTGGGTGCAAGACCATCAGAACTTTCTCTTTCTGGAGATAATGGTCCTGAGGTCTTGCTTTGGAGGCTGCTGAGGGTGCTGAACCGGTCCCCAGTCCTTATGAGGGGGAGCGCGATCTGCAACACTTTGTTTCTGAGCCTCCCTTCAAGAAGGACCAGGGCAGTGCTGGGTGGCGGCGGCCCCTCCCCCTGAGTGCGGCAAGGAAGGAATTACCTGAAGTCCTCCGCATGACTCTTCGCCTCCTGGAACCTGGTGATAACTGTATTCATAGCATCACCAAATAAGCCAGAAGGCGAAACCGGGGCATCGAGGAGGAAAACTTTGTCCTTGTCTTTGATGCCCGACAGGTTGAGCCATAAGTGTCTCTCAGTGCTGACCAAAGCAGTCCCATAGAAGGGACTGATGAGGTGTTCCCTTCCCATGGCCACCAGACAGAAATCTGTCCTCCAGTTTGGAGTGCTTGGGGGTCTCTTGTTCGCGTTGCCAGTCTAATTGAAGCCTGGCCACCGCACGAGTAACCACCTTGAGTAATTCCTCCACCGCTTTATTATCGTGCGTGGAATGCTCAGAGGTGGGTAGCTCGAAGTCCGCAGACTTGAGATTCAAAGTCCCCCTCATGAACCAAAGAGGCGCCGGAGTATGCTTCAGGATCACGGGAAGGACCAGCTGGATCTGGGGAGAGAGAGCGAGCGATAGGGATGGACCCGTCTCTCGCTCCTTAGCCAGATCCATATGAGAGCCCCATGATGGAAGAGTGGGTGCTGACTCTCGGAGGTAAGCAAGACGAGTGCAAAGCGTTTTGACTGAGAACAGATCGCAATGCTCGCACCCGCCCCTCCCCAAAGCAAGAGCAGCATGCTCTTCCCCCAAACACACAAAACAAAACTGGTGTGTGTCCCTTTAAGCCATAGAGCGTAAACATGGTAACACACACCACTTCCCTTGTTTATCAGTCAATCTTCTTTTTTTTTAGAAAAGAGAAAGGTTTCTTCGCACTGCCTAACAATTTCTAACTCAGTCAAGAAGCACAACACACACAGAGTGATCTGAAGACAAAAGAGACTTGCGGCGCATCTATTTATAGCCCCTTTACTGGCGCATCCTGATGATGTCACTGGCGGAGGCTATACATTTTAGTCAATTTCATTGATGTGTTGCACACTTATTCACAGCTGGTCACTCCTAAAGACATACCAAAGCGCTAAATCAGCGCAGCATCACAGTGTAGCTTTTTGATAGGGAACTAATATTACCAACATCCAACAAAATGAAAAGGAAGGAACTTACATATAATAAATCTATATCAAATATTTTGTTACTATACTATAATGCATTACTAAATTAAATATAATAAAATAATGAATAAAAATAATTTAATTTAATGGTGAAAACCTAATCAAATTTTAAATTTAATTACACCAATGGGTTATCAGTTCAACTTCAGTTTGACATTAAACCTCATTCTTTAGGACTATCTTATATAAAGTAAAGAATAATTTGTAATTTAAGACCTAGAATAAAGAGTAACATTTATATTTAAAAATTATATTTTGTGTTTATTTTATTATTCAATAAACCAACATTATTTTTGACAGCAAAAACTAGGCAACAACTATGGTTTTACCAACAGGGAAATTTAGTTAACAGTGACATTGAGAAAAAAAGGTCTCAGTTTGGTTCTTTCTAAGAGGGCTCAAGTGTGAAAACCCCAGTAGCCTTTTTGCAGTTGAACATGTGGAAAACATTACCATCATAATCGCAGTTCAAATCGCAATCACAATATTTCTTTAAATAATCACAATATGACTTTTTGCACAAAACGTGCAGCCCTAGTCTCCATCCATCATGTGACTGTATTTATACAGGGTTGGGGAGTAACAGAATGCATGTAATGGGAATACGTATTTAAAATAAAAAATATAAGTAACTGTATTCCACTACAGTTACAATTTAAATTATTGGTAATTCGAATATTGTTACATTCAAAAAGTATTTTTATTACTGAAGAGATTACTTTGCATTTTATTGTCATTTGTTTAATTTAATATTTATTCCTTTCAGATGGAAAACATTTATACATATAAATGATGTGATCCAAGGTGCATTTGAACAGTGGTGAAACACTTTCTTATGATGTGTTACATTCATACAAGCAGACAGAGAAGTGAGTCTGGAGCAGAAGAAATAGGAATAAACCTTGTGTCAATTGTTAGCTTTACACTAAGCTAAAATGCTATTTCTAGCCATTTTACATGCACGTTACCAGTCACGATCATATTTTTTTTATCAAGAAAATTCCCGTTAGAACATAATCTCTTTTTTTCTTGTATTAGGGCAAAAATCATATTCTTGATAATAATTTTTTTTTTTTTTGCATTGTTTTCCTGTAAAAATAGCTAAAAAACAACACTGCATAAGATATTTAGATTTTATCTACCATTGCTGAAGAAGTAATCCAAAGTATTTAGTATACGTTACTGACCTTGAGTAATCTAATGGAATGGATTCTGTAATCTGTAGTGTAATACATTTCAAATGAAAACCCTCCCAACACTGTATATATGTAACATAAGTAGTATACAAATGTAGATGTTGCGGCTAGAGCTCTGACAATATGCAATAAGCAATATTTTTACATTTACAGTTTTACTCTTGGCAAAGCATTTTTTAGCTCATCTGCTACCTGATAATATGTCAAAGAATTAAAAATCCTAAGGCTCTGGAGATATTAAAAGACACTTATGTGCTCAAGCTGATGCCCCTCTGGAGTCCTCGAGCCCAGGACTCAATTTGGATGGTGCAGTGGAAAATATTCTGTGTCAACTGTCGAGCATGATGGCAATGCTGACGATGGTCACTGCTGACTTGCAAAATCTTGATGAAATACACCGATCGATCACTGCCATGGAGACGAAATTAACAGAGTTGGCTACAAGAGTGTCGGATGTTGAGAAATGGATCGATTATCTGGAGCCATTGGAGTTGGAATTAGCTGATAATCCGCTAGCAACCAAGGTGGACTTGGAACGCATTTGGGAAAAGTTGGAAGACCTTGAGAATCATAATCGCCGAAACAATGAGTGAGCAGAGGTCAGCATATGGTGGAATTTCTGGACGAGCTCTTTCCGGTTACGGCTCGAAAATCCTCTGAGGGAGCCAGGCCTCTATCAATTCTGGCCAAATTTCTGAGATCATCCAATAAAGATCTTGTGTTATGCAAGGCAATGAGCAAAGGAAGGCTTTCTTGGAAGAACCACAACATTTTCTTGTTCCCAGACTTTGCAAATTCGACAAGAGTGAAAGTGATCGATTCAAGGAATACAAGAAACTCTTACATCAACGGAAGGTCGCTTTTGCACTGATGTTCCTGGCCAAATTGAGAATAGATACTAAGGATGGCCACAAAATATTTACATGCCCACAGCAAGTGATGTGGAATGAGTAAGTCATGGTGTGATTCTTATGTTGCAGTCCAGTGAGCCTAGGTTACTGAATATTCACTTGACTGTTTGAGCAAACTGGGCACCTATTTTGTTTCTATTTTGACTGGTTCTGCCTAGCGGCTGTAGTTTGTTTTGTGTAGTAACACTCCTTCGGGACAATTTGTGGATTAATCTGCACATTCTTTGTGCTTAATTTTGCCTATTGGCTGGAGTTTGTTAGATTGGAGTTAGATAGATTGCCTTATGTTATGTAATTCTGTCTCACAAAATCTGTATATATATATATATATATATACACTGGACTTGAGCAATCCGATGGCAAAGTTGTTGCAGGGGCTCTCGTTGGAGTAAACAGACTGTTTAAGCTTAGAGGGATGGCCGCTGTCGTGTGCGTGGTTAATATACAAGTTTTTCTTTTTTCTGTTTGTTTGGTTCAGGGGTAAGTTCGGGGTTTGATTATTACACTAATGTTGGAATGTGATCTTTACCATTTTGTTCTTGACACACAAACTTTTTTTTCCTAATATGTAAAAGTGTAAAATATTAATATAACTGGATTGTCTCTCTCCATGTGGATTGTGAATGGCTTGGGGCACCCCATAAAAAGAAGGAAGGTTATTTCTTTCTTAAACGAAAGTAATATGATATAGTGTTTCTTCAAGGAACGCATCTATCCTGCAGGAAGCTGGAAAATATGGGAAGATATGGGGTGGGCATGTTTTCTTTAGTGCTGGCTCAAGTAAATGCAGGGGAGTCATTACATTGATAAGTAAACATCTACAATTAAAATGTCTCAAACAGTGTAAAGATAAATTAGTAAAAGTCATTATAGTTCTAGTAGAAATTCAGAGGCAAAGGTTGATTTGGGCTAATATTTACGCACCTAATGCTGATAATCAGGGCTTTTTTATAGATCTTGAAGGGATATTGTAAGCCGCTGGCACCCCTTATTTTATAATATTGTGAGGAGACTAATCTATTGATGGACTCATTCCTTGATCATAGTGAAGCAAATCCTCTAACACAACATTGACGCTTCTCAGGATGTGTAAATATCTTGGTCTTACAGATCAGGAGACTTTTGAACCCATCTGGTAGGAACTATATATTCTTTTTATCAGTCCATAAAATGTATTCTAGAATAGATTTATATATATATATATATTATCAAAGTCCCTCATTTCATCTGTTGTTGATGGCTCAATTGGAAACATCTTAGTCTCAGATCACATCCTGGTGTGTTTAGAGGTGTTGCCACATATGGAGATAAAGAAATTATATAGTTTTCACTTTAATGTGTCCCTTTTACAAAATCCTGATTTCCAACAAATGTTAAAGGCTGAAATGTTTAAATGGAGACCAACTGGTCCTCAGTATCCTCTATGGGCATGGCTTGGGAGGCACTTGGGAGGCACAGTTCTTAGTGTTCGGATCATACTAGTGTTGTCACGGTACCAAAATTTCAGTAGTCGGTACCAATACCAGTGAAATTTCACGGTACTCGATACCATTTTCGGTACCAAAGCAAAACACAAAAAAAGGTTACTAAACAACACTCTTTTAATAACAAAGTCTACAATACATTAGCAGCAGAACTAAGAACAAAAATATGCCATTGAGCAACACTTTAATTTAAATGTATTCTTTTTTAATTATAACAAAACTGAACAATGTATGCTTAAAGTATTTTTGAACACTTATATAAGATTTGCTTCAACTTTTGCAACTTTTAATTGACATTTTTACCAAGTACTAAAAAACAAAACCTTAATAAACAAGCATACAATAGAATTAATAAAAAACAATTTCCAAACTAATGTGCAAAATGCTCTCTTATTAATAAAGCTGCATTTTGCCATTTTTCTTCATGATAAGAAATGCATATGGATATATAGATATTATGATTAAATAAGTTCTAATCTAGCTGCATTAAGCGTCCGCGCTCGAGGGATGTGCATCCACGAGGCAGTCTCTCTCAGCCGGTTGCAGTTTCAATCTCTCCCCCTTAGATTGGGACGTTCGCGCAACTTATAGAAGAGGCACTGACCACACAGAGAAATGCCAGTTTCTGAGTTTATAGTTATTAACACGAGCTGCTTCTGTATTATTTGAACTTTAATAAAGCTATAACGCATTACATTTTACTGCATTTAAGATGTAATGGCGGGATGTTTCCTTTAAATAGCTCCGCCTCCGCTTATTCCACAATGGTACATGCTTCTGAATGTACTGTTTTTATAATTCCCTAATACTTTGGGATCTACATAAAATAAACTGTATTTTATACAGTCCAGAGTGCTTCTGAACTGTTATCTATGTAATTCTTCCTCCATCAGGCGTGAACTGTTGCTCTCACGCGTCATTGTTACAGTTTATTGTGATTTCATGTTACATTAAATGAGATCAAATGACTATTCAACAACGAACATTTTTCTCGTCAATTTTGTATTTTCGACGATGTCGATAATGTTGACTAAATGTTTCAGCCCTAATGCAAATGATAATATGCTTTTAAACTCACCTGCTTTAGTTGCTTGAATAAATCCAGTGTCTGTCTTTCATGTGCTTTATTAAGTTTGATGTGTTTACTCCTTTCGTCAGAAAATTGCTAAAGCAGCGTTTACAAATAGGTTTTTGCTGATCTATGATGTTTCCCTAACCTATGATTTTCCAAACCGCAAATCTTTCAGCTTTTGGATGAACCCATTTATTCTCAATGTAAAAATACTAAGTAAATATATAGGAATGTATTTACTAATGTTAATGAATAGAATCGTATTGCACAAAGATAAGAAAATTAAACATAACAAAGACTGCATTATATTTACCTCACACATGTATTCTAATAGAAGGTTCTGTACACACTCTTTCTGCAGATACACCAAGCTGAAAACTGCCACCAACATCTACATCTTCAATTTGGCTCTGGCAGATGCATTAGCCACCAGTACCCTTCCATTTCAAAGTGCCAAGTACCTTTTGAACACCTGGCCATTTGGTGAGTTTCTGTGTAAGGTGGTCATAGCCATTGACTACTATAACATGTTCACCAGTATCTTCACCCTTACAATGATGAGTGTGGACCGTTACATCGCAGTGTGCCACCCTGTAAGGGCACTGGATTTTCGGACCCCGATCAAGGCCAAAATTATCAACGTGTGCATCTGGATTCTCTCCTCTGCTGTTGGAGTGCCAATCATGATCATGGCGGTTACCAAAGTGACAAACCAAGGTGAATAAGTATCTTTAAAAGATTTTTCCTCCAGATGTTTGTAACAACTAATTAAATTTGTTGGACACTTAATTATGTTTTGTTACCATACATATTTAGGGTTCACCTGTCAAAATGTATTCCCTAACAGGTACAACTGCCTGCATGCTGAAATTCCCTGATCCAGACTGGTACTGGGACACTGTGATGAAGATCTGTGTGTTTATCTTTGCATTTGTGGTGCCGGTGCTAGTCATCACAGTTTGCTACGGTCTAATGATCTTACGCTTAAAGAGTGTCCGTCTACTCTCAGGCTCAAAGGAGAAGGACAGGAACATGCGTCGGATCACTCGAATGGTCTTGGTAGTGGTGGCCGCCTTCATCATCTGCTGGACGCCCATTCACATCTTCATCATTGTCAAAACACTTGTAGACATCGACCAAAGGAACCCCTTTGTGATTGCCAGCTGGCACCTGTGCATCGCACTTGGCTATACCAACAGCAGCCTCAATCCAGTCCTCTATGCTTTCTTGGATGAAAACTTCAAGAGATGCTTCAGAGACTTCTGCGCACCGTTCCAAACCAGTGCTGACCGGACTGCTCTCAACCAAGCCAGGAATGCGACTAGGGAGCCGGTTTCTGTTTGTGCTCCTTCAGACACAGGGAAGAAGCCGGTATGACTAGGCTTGGAGAAGATCCCAAGGGGGTCCCAGTCCAGAAGAGTTCAGCAGGACTTACAGTCCGAGATCACCCAAATCTCCACCACTGAATTCTAACAGATTGGAAGAGCCATTTCCAACACCTGAAAAAGTATACCATACTATATACTATACTATCTTAAGTGATGTACATTATTACTTTAGAAGGCTACTAGGGAGGTATGAAGCTACTCTTCCACACCGTTCATTATTTACATTGGATTGTGGATTAGCCCCCAATATTTTATTGGAAGATGACCTCAAACAACCTTAAACACAATGCTGAGGTCAGTATTCTCCTATGAGGTCAAGGTTATACAACAATACATCAACACAGGACAAATTCTCTCACTTTCAGGGTCTGGTGGACTTTAAAGGTCTGAAATCCTACTTGCACTGAGAAAATAACTTTTATGCTGATGAAGGAGCATGCATTGAAATGGAGTCTGCAAACAATGTTTCAGTCGATTCTCAGTCAGTGAAAATAAGCACAGATACATCACAAAATGAAATCTGGCACAGGATATAAAAGCAAAAAGTGGAGACTGGATCCAATTTAAAGACACTCCAGCTGAAATGGAAAAGTATTTTCAACAGTTGATTATGTATTTAATTTCCTCTATATCTAAGAGATTTTGGAGGCAGAGGACTAGTCTTGGGGAAATAAAGTAAAAAGAAAAAAACAATGGAAAAGATGTCAAAACTTTACAGCTCGCCACAATTCTCTATGAACCCCAGTGGCTGTAACTGTGGGGAATTATGGGCAAATATGTCTTGGCCCAGAATAGACTTCTGTCAGATTGGAGCAATGTGGAGAAAGGTGGTGTGTTGTGACATGCAGACCAAAGAGTAAATTACAGTTTGTCTGAACATAATTTCAGTGATACGGACACATAATTAATAGAAAAAAGCACTATGGATTATATTGCTGAGGACAAGTTCATGATAACAAGCTCTGCATCAACTGTGGACGTCAGGTCCATCCTCCATTGCTAAATTCAATTAAAAGATTTTCAGACAAACCGACACTCATTTTTTAAATCCAGGGGTGCATGAAAAACTGCTGAAAACTGCAAAGTTTCCTGGACATTCTAAAATATAACAAAGGTGAACCCAACTGAAGAAACTGTGGAAAATGTATATTTCTATTAAGAGTGTTAAAATAAACTGCCCAAGATCTGGGCAAGAATCTATTCAATGACATTACATTATATGTCATCTCACAAACTGCAATAGATTGGCTTGGCTATACCTTTAATTTAAACTGATTGTGTTCATATAGCAAGGTTAAAACTGACCAATACTGTTTTTGTTGTTGTTGTTCTTATGACACACTGAACAACAGTTCAAATCCTAATGAGCTGCCTTCATAAGCAGCATTTTAAAGCATCATAGGCTTGATCTCGACGTGGTACATTGTTGAAGTGTTAGTTAATTATCAATTTACTTACAGTTCATTCACAACTAAAAAGTATTTTAGAAATAGTAAAAAAAGTACTATTTTACCAATTATTTGTGTGCTATGTATATTAATATTTAGTAATGTATTGCGTTGATAACTTAGCAACATGCTACCATCAAACTCTATTGAAATCAATTGAGTCGAGTCTCATGTGTGCTTCACGTGAGGAACGCTACTTGTATGATGCACAAGTTGCTGCCTATATGGAGGGATCCAAATTGGTGTGTCATGAAGTTCCATTTTAGTTAGATTGCTGCCTCAGAAAACGACTCTCTATGTTAGGAGCAAGTCAGCTCACAAGGTTTTTGAACAGAGCCATATGTTGAGTGTATGACTATTGGAGTATTAGGCATTTTAGTGGAACATGCATACAAAACATGGATACAACAATTATATCTAAATGTCTTGAATGTGTCCTGTAAAAAAAACGAAATGTGTAATGTCATTTATGAGTCGCTGCTTATTTTTTTAGCTTTATATTCCTTTAGAATCAGCTGGTGCAAATTATATGAATGTGCTTTTACAGGTCTGCCAAGTAAAAAGTGTAGCAAGAGATGAATGTGTGTACAGATAGCTGTTTTCTATTTTATTTATTTTTATTTGGGACCTTTCATTGTGGTTGGCAGCTCCATTTTTGTTCAGTCCCATTTAAAATTTACCATTTCAAGAGATGGCTGCTCATTTCTTTGGAAATATAAATACCCTGTAAATGCTTGGGGAATTTTCATTGCTCTTCATCTGCTGAGTTGGCTAAATGGAAATGCTTTGATCTTAACCCAAAATACTGTAACATACTAGATTAATCACTGCTGGTATTTTCTATTTTACACACCGAGTCACTTGTTTTAATACTGGGAATTGTACTGAGCTGTTATTTTGTACATGTGCTAAGTGATTTTGAAGTGATGGTGAAATCGTGTTTCTGTTGCATTTTGAAGAATGAAAGACAAAAAGAGTTTTCATACAGTCTACTATGAACTGTAGAGGACAGGAAACGTCTGGAATATCAGCAAATATATGATCTGGGGCCATATGTATAAAGCCACTTAAAGCAAATTTTTTTTTCAAAATTCTAAGAATTATATTATTTTACTCTTATTCCTAGATTTAAGATTAAGTGTCATGCAAAAAGGTTCATAAGTGTTGAGATTTGGTTTCAGCTGCTAAATTATTTAAGAGTGAGTGGTATCCTAACCTCATTAGGAGTAGCTCTATGACAAAGGAAGACTGTGTTGAACTGAAAGAGGCCACTGCCATCAGGGAATACCATTGCCATGAAGGGGTGTACCTGGTCTGCAATGATGTTTAGGTCGGTGACACACGTTAAACTGACGTCCACATGAATGAACCAGTGTTTTAGAACATTGCCCAGAGCATCACACTCCCACAGTGCATCCTGGTGCCATCACTAACCCAGGTAAATGGCACATACGTGCACGGCCATCCATGTGATGTAAAAGAAAATGTGACTCATCAGACCAGGCAACCTTCCACTGCTCCAAGGTCCAGTTCTGACACATTGTAGGTGTTTTTGACAGTGGACAAGGGTCATCATGGGCACTCTGACTGGTCTGCAACTACACAGCCCCATATGCAGCAGGGTGCAATTCACTGTGTGTTGTGAAAATGTAAAATTTTCTGTGACGTGTGCCACAGTAGACCTTCTGTCAGTTCACAAGCCTTGCCATTTCAGAGACGCTCTGACCCAGTCGTCTGGCCATAACAATTTGGCCCTTGTCAAAGACGCTCAGTTATTTACTCCTGCCCATTTCTCCTGCATTCATCACATTGAATACGAGAATGGATTGTTCACTTTCCATCTAATCTACTCAGACCTCGACATGTGGCCTTGTTAAGAGATGATCAGCATTATTCACTTCACATGTGAGTGGTCATTTTGTTTTGTCTCATCAGTTTATTTATTTATTTTCGCACACTATGCATAGTGTACACTTATGTAATTATACTTTGTAGCCTTCATTTTGCACATTGTTTGTAGAAGGAAATTTGGCATGATGTGTTTTTATTTAAAAAAAAAAAAAATAATCATAAAATAATTTAATTTGTTGTATTAAATCATGAATTAATGGTGTCATTGTGCTTTGACCTATTACACTTGTATGCTCACTATTGGCTGATTCAGAGGCCCATTGTACAAAGAGGCCTCAGTTTGTTCCTGGGAGGCAGCAGATGCCCTAGTCCCGCCCCCACCCTAATCCTAAACATATGGAGCCTGTAAGACTGAGTACCCTGCAAGGAGCAACCATAGGAGGCACCTATCGCAGATTCAGTGTTTGAGGGTGTTCATTTTGAGTAGACATCACTTTATTTCTTATTGTCACCTCCGTCTTCACACTTAAATGAATAGTTCACCTAAAAATGAAAATTCTCTTGTGTTTTACTTACCTTTATGCCATTACTTTCTTTCTTCAGCAGAACCGAAGTGAAGATTTTTATAAGCACATTTCAGCTCAGTTTGTCCATACAAAAAGTAAACAGGTGCCATCAGGCTGCTGGCTGTTTGACGGTCCAAATGTCATATTTAGGCAGCATAAAATTAATGCACATGACTCCAGTCGAACAATTATTGTCTGAAGCAAACCGTCTAGGTTACGTATGTAACCTCCGTTCCCCGATGGAGAGAACGAGACGTTGTGTCAGAGAAGCGATACTAGGGGTCTCTCTTGAGCGCCGATATATACCTCTGTTCTATAAAAAAAGGCCAATGAGAAGTTGGCAGACGGTGTTTGCATATCCCGACCCCGGACATACGGGCATTTAAGCGGGGCGAATACAGGAGTTCATTCAGGAGTTTTCTGAGGAGCCGGAAATGGTCCGGCCACAACAGTGGCTCGGCTCAGCGACGTGGCGGGGAAGACACAACGTCTCATTCCCTCCATCGGGGAACGGAGGTTACATACGTAACCTAGATGTTCCCCTTCTGTCGCTATCTCCACGTTGTGTCAGAGAAGCGACACTAGGGGTCCACCTTTAAACGTGACATGCGCTGAGCCGAGCATTATTGGTCTTTTTGGAAGAACATAATATACTAGAGGTTTTCCAGTCCGGCTTTAAAACCTTGCACAGCGGCGAAACCACACTTTTAAGAGTTTTTAATGATATCTCTTTAGCGACTGACTCTGGCGACTGTGTGATCCTTGTGCTTTTGGATCTAACTGCTGCATTTGACACAGTGGATCATGAGATATTGATTTCACGTTTAAGGCAGTGGGTGGGCATCAGTGGCATGGCACTGGAGTGATTTAGGTCATATTTAGCGGATCAAACTTTTTGTGTCAGCATAGGTGAATCTGTATCCTCCTCTGCTCCTCTCTTGTGTGGGGTCCCACAGGGCTCAGTCCTCGGCCCTCTACTTTTCTCTTTGTATTTACTTCCACTTGGTTCCATACTTAGAAAGTACAGCATTTCATTCCACTGTTATGCAGATGACAGTCAGATTTACGTACCTCTTAAAAAGAAAAATGATAACTCTGTTGGACAACTACTCAATTGTCTCGACGACATAAAGGCCTGGATGGCTCTGAACTTTTTAAATTTTAATGATAAAAAAACAGATGTGATGGTTTTTGGAGGCACCACTGGGACCCCACCTGTAGATCTGGGCTCCTTGGCACCCTATATTAAACCTAGCATTACAAACCTAGGAGTTAAAGTGGACCCTGAGCTTAAATTTGACAGTCAAATCAAAGCTGTTGTCAAATCAAGCTTCTTTCATTTGAGGCAGCTGGCCAAAATAAAGCCAATTCTGTCAAGACAACATTTTGAAACTGCAATCCACACCTTTGTAACTACACGGCTGGACTATTGTAATTCCCTATATGTGGGGGTTAGTGGGTCCTCCATCACCCGTCTCCAGATGATACAAAATGCAGCAGCACGTCTTTTAACAGGCACACGTAAACATGAGCACATTTCCCCTATTTTAGCTTCATTACATTGGCTGCCTATTCAATTTAGGATCCATTTCAAAATACTGTTATTTGCTTTTAAATCATTAAATGGTCTTGCCCCGCCATACCTCTCTGAGCTTCTACACTCTTATAAACCCGTCCGCGCTCTCAGGTCAGATGATCAGCTGCTCCTGACTGTGCCTAAAACTAAGCGTAAGCTCAGAGGGGACCGTGCCTTTGCTGTGTCTGCCCCTAGACTATGGAATGATCTGCCTTTGCATGTTAAGCAGGCCTCTTTTTTATCTGTTTTTAAAACCCTTCTTAAAACCCATCTTTTCTCTGTGGCTTTTGACACCTAGTAAGATGTCGACTTTATTTACTTGATTGTATTTGTTACTTTGAATGTTTTTATTGTATGGTTATTAATTGTACATATGTTTATGTATATTTTTCTGTACAGCACTTTGGTCAACTTTGGTTGTTGTAAAGTGCTTAACAAATAAATTTGGTATGGTATGGTGTACGGGAACTGCTGATACAGGAGCGGGCAGGTATTTCTTACGTGCAAAGGCGACCAGCTGTATCAGGCTGCACGTACCCTTCCCCAATGCCCCATTAAAGCCATCAGTATCCTTCTGGTTACCCTGGAGAGGGGAACAAGGTGATGCTTGCCAACCTGGGAACGGGCCAAGCCTGGCTGGGCCTCTTTTCTCTCTATGTTTCTCGCATAGAGCAACTACGGCCGGGACCCTTACATGCATTAAGGGAAGGGGGTCTTACCCCGTAGACCCTGCGGAGACCACACCTACCCTGCAGGGGAGGCAAAGAGTGGAGAATACATCACATGGCCGCTTAGGACCTATGTGGGAAAGTTGGTGCGGTGGTAGATCCAGCCTCGTAGAGGGGGGAAGCTTACAGCACGGCGACCGAGGCAGCTGGAACTGCCTAAGGAAGACACGGGAGTCCGCTCGAGAGGGGACAGTACCGCAGAATTACACACAGGGGGAGACCGAGCAGGAGGCCTTACCTGTGGAGCACCTATTCCAGTACAGGGTAGTTTGGGTACCCGTAGTGGCTTGGGTTGGCGAGTTCCTCCGCTGAACTGCGGACCCAAAAAGGGCTAGGGAGGAGTCAACCAGAGACCCGAAGATGGTATCTCCTGGGAACGGAGGCACACTATTTTACCTTGGCTGAGGGAAAGGGCGCCAGGCGCAAGCGATTCACCTGGCCAGATCATCAGCGTGTTACAGAGTTCTACGGGCTCGGACCTGAGAAAACACGGGACGATACTGACTCAACTCGGAGATTGTAAAACCTTGAGAAAGTGTTAGGTGTTGCCCACCCTGCTGCTCTGCAGATGTCTGCTAGGGAGGTGCCCCTGACCAGTGCCCTTGAGGATGCAACACTCCTGGTTGAGTGAGCTCGGACCCGAAAGGGGGGGGGGCACGGCCTGGGTGTGATAAGCCAGTGAAATGGCGTCGACAACCCAGTGCGCGAGCCTCTGTTTGGAGACAGCGTTCCCTTTCTGCTGTCCCCCGAAGCAGACAAAGAGCTGCTCAGAACGTCTAGAGCTCCGCGTGGTCCAGATAGATACGCAAAGCACGTACTGGACACAGCAACGAAAGGGCTGGGTCTGCCTCCTCCCGGGGCAGCGCTTGCAGGTTCACTACCTGATCTCTGAAGGGTGTGGTAGGAACCTTGGGCACGTAGCCCGGTCGCGGTCTTAGGATCACGTATGTGTCTGCCGGACCGAACTCCAGGCAAGTGTCGCTGACAGAGAATGCTTGCAGGTCCCCAACCCTCTTGATGGAGGCGAGCGCGATCAGCAGGGCCGTTTTGAGAGAAAAGGGCCCTGAGTCCAGCTGAATCTAGTGGCTCGAAGGGGGGTCTCTGGAGGCCCGTGAGGACGATCGAGAGATCCCAGGAGGGAAACAGGTTTGGCCGGGAGGGAGTTAGCCTCCGGGCACCTTTTAGGAACCTGATAATGAATCGTGCTTACCTAGAGACTTGCCGTCTATCGTGTCGTGGTGAGCTGCGATGGACAGTGAACAAGTGCCACTTTAGGGCGTAAAGATGCCTGGTAGAGGGGGCTCTGGCTTGGTTGATAGTATCGACGACGGTCGATGGTAGACCGGCTAGATCTTCTGCATCCCATCCAAGGGCCAGACGTGGAGGTTCCAGAGGTCTGGGTGCGGGTGCCAGAGCGTGCCTCGTCCCTGAGAAAGAAGGTCCTTCCTCAGGGGGATTCGTCCAGATCAGCTGGACCGACTGGTGGTGGATCCTCCACTCCCCGCTGGGCAAGCGTTGTCATCACATTGAGGTTGCCGGGGATGTGAGTGGTGCGCAGTGACTTGAGTCGCTGCTGGCTCCAAAGGAGGAGACGACGGGCGAGCTGTGACATGTGGTGGGAGCGTACTCCGCCATGGCGATTTATGTAGGCTACCACCTCGCAGGTCCAAGACCGGTCCTAAGCCGCCGCCTTTCTTGGGTACAACGAAGTAAGGGCTGTAGAAACCCTTCTTCATTTCAGTTGGAGGGACAGGGTCTATCGCGTCTTTGATTAGCAGAGAGGGATTTCTTCGCGCAGGGACTTGGCACGTTCGCCGTATGCTGTGGAAAAAGGGGGGGTGTGCGAAGGGGGGTGGAGGCCTGGCAAACTGAATTGCGTAACCGAGTCGAATGGTCCGGTGCAGCCAGCGTGACGGGTTGGGCAGTGAAAGCCACGCCTCTAAACTCTGTGCTAGGGGCACCAAGGGGACGATTATTTTGGACGTACCCGGCGGGGCTTCGCAGCGGGGCGGAACAGGTAATACGGCGTCGGGAGGCGTGAAGCATCCTGAGGCTCTGGTGCTGAGAACAGACTTGAAGCACTTACCTTGCTCCGCGCAACCGGCCGGCCGGGGAACAGTCGTGGGGCTGAAGGCGGACTGTGGCCGCGTCCAGCATGCTGGGACTGTTGAGACCTGGAAGCAAAGTGCTGTGAGAACGGCATTTGCGGGCCAGGTGACCCAGAGACAAAAGGAAATAGCTCTATTATTGAGAATGTAATGAATTTAACAAAAGATTCTCCTCCCGGCCCTCCACCGGGGAACGGAGCGGTCTTACCAGCTCCGGAGCTACCATCTCGGTCTCTGGGTCGGTCATCTCAGGAGCGCCTGGGAGCCTTCCGGGTCCTCAAGGGGGTCCGTGAGATGAGGGGCGTCCAACTTCTGCGGGGAGCTCAATGCTGGGGCTGAGAGATGGGCCCACTCTCTTTTGTTAGTTGAGGCGGAGCACCACTTTCTTTCTTTCTTGAAAGCCGCAGGAGGACGGCCTCGGCAAGCAGACAGGACATGGCCCCTGGCGGCAGGTTTGCGGCAGGGCAAGATGTGTGAAATAGCCTCAGACTGTTTCTTCACCACTGAGGACTGCTGGGCGGAGTCGTCAAGTGGTGTCGCCGAATGGAGGGAGCTGGGAGACGGGGGCGTTTTGAGAAAGCGTGCTCCTGTAATGCGACCAGGACGTCCGGGAAGGAACCGGAGGGGGGAGATGCGGCTGTGAGTGGCGCACATGCCTGCGGAACCAATTAAGCCCGGGGAAGCATAGCGGACCTCCATGCATCAGGCTCAGACTGGGCGGCAGACCCGAAGGTGGCGGCCCAGGCGAGTTATCCGCATCCGACGCCGCTGTTACGCTGTCCAGTGATGTCATCATCCAATGCCGGGGAGCTTGAGGGACCGGACGGTAGGCCGTTAAGTGGACCGCACTAATCCCAAGCTCGAGGGAAGCAGGCAAGCGTGCAGGGGAGGCATCCCGTTATTCTCCCCAGATCGTCTTTCATTGCCTGCGGCGCCTGCCTCATTCCCGTAGGAAGGAGGCGGGGTGCGGCTGAAAAGGCTTTCTCTCACTACAAAAGAAAGCAGAGATCGCAACGCTGCCTGAAAACATAACACATTGGAGAGAATGCTCATCCCGAACTCGGACAGAAACAAGCAAGCGTGCCGGGGAGGCGGGGGGTTTTGAGGGGGTTCACCCGGCGAAACGGAGCCCGTCATTGTCCCCAGATCGTCTTCATCGCCCGCGGCGCCTGCCTCAATCCCGTAGGAAGGAGGCGAGGCACGGGGGGGCGGCTGAAGTGGCTTTCTCTCAATACAAGAAAAACCCTACGACCGCAATGCTGTCATGGCTATGTTCTCGTACTGAAAACATAGACCATTCATAAAAATGCTGCCATGCGTGTGATCGCAACCCAGGTATGCGAGGCAGTTTTTATGACCGTCAGAGGTGGGGAGAAATCAACCGCATCCAGAAACTACACAGGGGCGGAAGAATCGTCTTTAAAAAGATGCGTCCTGAGCAGGACGTTCAACGCCGCTGTGTTTTGCTCTTTTTAGAGCGAAATTACTCTTTTAGATTAACTCTTTCGAGTTGTCTGTGCTGTCGAAGTGCCAAGGGGCAAGAATGCACAGCCGTGCACGAAGGAGAAAGCCGCTGTTGTGCGCCGTAAAGTCCAACAGCATGCAGAGGATTTAAACAGGAACTTGGTGTGTAACTCGCAGCAACTGCATACACGACCATCGGCTCCGAAGAAATTTTCTGAATGAACTCCCGTATTCGCCCCGCTTAAATGCCCATATGTCCGGGGGCGGGATATGCAAATACCGTCTGCCAACTTCTCATTGGCCTTTTTTCATAGAACAGAGGTATATATCGGCGCTCAAGAGAGACCCCTAGTGTCGCTTCTCTGACACAACGTGGAGAGAGCGACAGAAGGGGAACGATAGTTTGGTGTAAGAAACAAATCGATAATTAAAAGTTTTTAACTTTAAATCGTTGCTTCTGGCCAGTGCTGTATTGCTGTTTGAAATGAACTAACTTGCGCATGATGTTCTTTCCTCTGATGTAAACAAATCGCACACTTCCGAGTTCTCGCATGAATTGCACCTATATAATGCGACAAAGTTAATCAAGTTTTAATGATCTATTTATTTTTTTACACAAACATATCGCTTTATTCCTGAAGACATTAAGTGATCACCTAGAGTCCTGTGGATGATTTTTTTTGCTGCCTAAATATGACTTGTATAGACAAACTGGACTGAAATGTGCTTCTAAAAATGGCGGCAACATACACCTTGAGGGTGGAGGGGGACAGCCTCCTCTCCAGCCTCTCCTGTAGAAACACGAGCACTGACCTAACCATGCACCTCTGTGGGTCTTTAGCCAGGGAAGAACACCAATTTGTGAACAAGCGCCACTTTAGGGCGTAAAGATGCCTGGTAGAGGGGGCTCTGGCTTGGTTGATAGTATCGACGACGGTGATTTTTTTTGCTGCCTAAATATGACTTGTATAGACAAACTGGACTGAAATGTGCTTCTAAAAATCTTCAGTTTGGTTCTGCTGAAGAAAGAAAGACATATACATCTAGGATGGCTTGTAGCTAAGTAAATCAAGAGATGATTTTAATACTTTGGGTGAACTAACCATTTAAGAATCAGATTTAGGCTTTGCTGAAAGATGCTTTTAGGTTCTTTATAATAAGCTCCTACTTTTACACTAGTCCTAATTTTTGCTAAGAATTATTTGACAGAATATGAAATATTCTTAGGAGTATTTAACAGAACTTCCGATTCTGTCACTCACTCGATGTTGTGTCGATTGTAGTGACACAAGGGGTCTTCCTTGGGAGCCTTGTGTACCTCTGTACTTGAGAAAAGGCTAATGTGAAATTGGCAGACAGTATTTGTATGTCCCGCCCCCGGACATACGGGTATAAAGGGAGCGGCGTGTGTCTGTCAGCCAGATTTTTTTCTTCGAAGCCGAGCAGTTGTGTGATCAGCGAGCTGTGTCCACGACTGCTTCACCCACCTCTGCAAGAGAGCTTCTGTTGGATCTGACAACACATTTCAGCGGCTTTCTCCTCTCTGCACGTTGTGCAGCCTCTGCCCCTGAGCGCTTTGACAGCGCTTCTCTCATAAAAAAGTGTGATTTCTCTGAAAGAGTTTATTTTCCGTAAAAGAGTTTATTCTGGTAAAAGAGCAACATACACCAGCGAGCGTTTAACGTCCTTTTCAGGACGAGTCTTTGTAAAGATGCTCCATAGGCATAGATCCCGCTTCAGGAAACTCCCTGTGATGTATTTTCCACAGTACGGTCCCCCTGCTGGAAGGTCCCGCATTTCCCTTGGGCAGTTCTGGCTGCCCCCCTTGTCGCCTTGTCTGTAGTAACTCCTTCCTTGTCAGGCAGGATCTACCACTGCACCATGTCCACGTGTGGCTTGACAACCCCCGTGTGTATTGGCCACAAGTTACCTCCCCCCAGTCTGGGCAGTTCGTGGTCTCCACAGAGCCTTTACCCCTTGAAAGAATAGGAACGGAAAAGGATGCCTTCCCCGACGCATCAATAGCATTAAAATAGCCCCAGCCACTTTAAACTCAATGCGAGAAACATGGAGAGAGAAAAGGCCACGGCTGCTGGGCTTGCTCCCATGCTAGTCATGTCGCCTGTTCCCGTGCGGGTACTGGGAACCTAAGAGCGGTATATGACACCTTTTATTGGGGGCGTTGGGAGGGTTACTTGCGGCCGACACAGCTGCTTCTAGCACGCAACAGCCTGCTTGCACCTGTCTCAGCAGTTCACGTAACATGGTTTAGTGCATGCCGTTTTTAAATGGGACCCCTTGTGTCACTACAATCGACACTATGTTGAGTGAGTGACAGAAGGGGAACGCCATGGTTACTGTTGTAACCTCCGTTCCCTGATTGAGGGAACGAGACGTTGTGTCCCCCTTGCCATGACACTATTCCTACCACTGTAACGCGCCATACCTTATTTTCGGCTCCTCAGTGCAAAACCTGACTGACAGATGCATGCCCGCTTCCCTTTATACCTGTATGTCCGGGGATGGGACATGCAAATTCCGTCTGCCAATTTCAAAATGGCCTTTTCTCAAGTTCAGTGGTATGCGAAGCTCCCAAGGAAGACCCCTTGTGTCACTACAATCAACACAATGTCTCGTTCCCTCCATCACAGAATGGAGGTTACAACAGTAACCATGACGTTTCATACATATGGCCCCGATCTGAGCATGGAGACAAACTTCATATATACTAAACTGTCAGTGCTCTCAAAGAGAAAACAAACTATGAAATAATGATATATTTGGCTTATACTTTTTTCTTAGTCTTAGTAGTCACAGTAAATAGAATATTGAGTCTTTTTGCTGGGTTTGTTAAAATCTTGATCAGTTTCTTTCAAATGGTGATTTCTTTTTTTTAATTTCTGTTTAATCTCTACTGTGGTTGTTTAATATTTGCCAGCACAGAATGCATTTGTGTTGTTATGCTTCTCTAGGCTGGTCGTGCTGCAGTAATCATTATGTAATTGCGTCAAGTCTGCAGGACACAATTGTAAAATGTCTCATTAGATTCCAGAAGACTGATTATATTGTATAAATCATTAGACAGAGAAATGTTCAATCAAATAAAAGCATATGCTAATATTCTTTTGACTTGTAATAATTGGAACTCTTTCGGTGAACTTTCTGACTCTAAATATTTTCAGTGCTGGGTAGATTACTTCTGAATTGTAATCCGGTACCGATTACAAATGACATTAATACAATAGCAATCAGTAACATAATCTCTTGGATTATATTTTAAAGTAATCTAATCTGATTACTTTTGGATTCATTTTTATACTGACTGTTCTGACCAAACTCTTGATTATTTGATGTCACATGTTTATTTGATGGCTTGCGGTCACATTTTTGTTTGATGTTTACACAGTCTAGTGCTGTCACAGAAAACAGTGAAATATCTCAGGACTCTTATTTAAATTATTTCTTAAATCATTTACAGCACCTTTGAATGCTTTTAAGAAAAATTACTTCAGAATCAAAAATTTTATTTGATATGAATTTTTTGTGTTTTACTCTCTATTTGCACTTAAAGGGTCATGAAACACAAAACCAAATTTTAAAGGTGCACTTTTTCCTCATTAAAAACGTTTAACACCTAAAGACATTCATTGTAATTTTGCATTATACTGTATGTAGGAAATCATGAGCACTCACATTAAAAAAAAGATTTTAAGGTTTTAGAAAGTAATTAGTACAGTAATCTAATTACATTGTAGAAGATGTAATTAGTTGTTAGTATTTAATTACTTTTTTAGAGTAACTTACCCAACACTGCCTTCAACACAATTCTTATTGTGTTCTGTTGACATTTCAGTTATTTGTTGCTTTTTCCCTCCACTCAAACATAAACTAAAGAAAGTGAAAGCTGTGTTAGTCATTACAACAAGAGTTATTATTTCTAAATAAAAAAAAAAAGTGTTTTTATTTCTACTTCATTTTCAATTTAGTTTGATCTCCAATGATCCTCTCTAAAGAAATCCTGAGATTTCTTTTCTGTCTGGATCTGCTGACTGGTTTGGGAAAATAATGAGTCAACACACAGTAGGAGTTTACACTCGCTGAGAAGTTACATCTCATCTTGACTGCAAATGCTGCATCTGAAAACACTGGAAAAGTCCACTGATAATATTAGGAGCATTTAACACGGACATGATTGTTCATTCACAGAAAACATGGGGCAGTTCTTGTGCACCTAAAACCCTTTTCTTAAAAAAATACTTCCAGCATCTTCTGCACATTTGAGTTCTTCCCAACAGTGGTTAAATGATATAGACATCCAGCTTTTGACACTTAGGACAATTGATGGACACATACACAACTGTTACAAAAGATGCAAACACAAGAACCAAGGGGATGCAAACTTTTGAACAGATGATTTGTATAAATGACAGTATATTTTGTGTAATGTAGCTTTTGAAGTAGAATATATCATCTTTTATCTCTTATATTTGTGTATATTCTGAAAGGAGTGTGAAAATGTTTAGGCCTAAAACAAAAGGGGTATTCAAACTTCTGCAATATATAGTTTGTGAAAATTATATTTTATTTGATCTTTTGTTTTTCACTATTTAACCACATTTTAGCCTTTTTTAATTGATAAATTCCACGTAGTGTATTCTATCATATAATGTCATATTTCATGTGTAATTATGAGTAGACTTGTCATGTCAGGAACACATTTTAACACAAAATTCACAACACTGGAACCTAAAATACAACATACAATCCCCACATCTCAACATTTAAAGGAATGTTCCGGGTTCAAAACAAGTTCAGCTCAATCAACTGCATTTGTGGCAGAATATTGATTATCACAAATATGAATTTGACTCGTCTCTCCTTTTCTTTATAAAAAGCACAAATGGAGTTTCCAGTGAGACACTTACAATGGAAGTAAATGGGGAAAATTAAAGTGAGTGTGGCAGGGTTTAAACAAAGAAATGTGAAGCTTGTAATTTTATTAAAAGCACTTTCATTAATTTTTTCTGTTAAAACTCATGTATTGGTTGAGCTGTAAAGTTTAAAAAAAATCATTTTCACATTTGTTTTAGGGATTTAGAGTTTGTTGACATTATATCATCATGGCAAAAAGTTGTAAAATAGGCTATAACTTTACACAGAAAAGGTTACTAAGTGATTTTATCACACTAAAATCATGTTTACATGTATATCCATGTCTTGTGGCTATACTTTTGAAAAAATGTGTATTTTAACATTCAAAAATTGGCCCCATTCATTTCCATTGTAAGTGTCTCACTGTAACCTCAATTTAGGACCGAGTCAAAACTTAACACAATCAAATTGCTGTTGATTGAGCTTAACTTGTATTGAACCAGGAATAATCCTTTAAGTGCTTGTACTATGTAAAAAGTGCAGTGTTTTTGTCTGAATGTGACAATTGTTTGATTTACCTCCGTGCTCGTGGGGAAAATGAACATTCAGAAAACACCTGATCAAATTTTCAAGTGTTGCATGAAGACATAGATCGGCTTCTTCCAGCTTGTTGTTGAAAATGCATTTTTGCATTATTTTGAGCATTTGCGCTGACTGACAGGACGACACAGAGCGCATGACGTCATTGCCATGGTAACCAGACACATTTCAGCTGATTTGCTTAAGACTAGAATGAATGTATCATCAAATCAACTAAATAGATTTTCTTCTCTGCAAATGATCCCAGAGACAATATAGAGAAGGACAATGAGGAGATTTTATTTAAAAAGAAAAAATAAATCAGTGACCCTATCAAAAACAGGACTGTCCTGTGTTATACTATACCAGGACGTCTGGTCACCCAATCTATAATTAAATTGTAAAAAAAAAAACATTTTGCTGCCTAAAATTATTTAATATTTCATTGTGCATTCAGAGTTGCAGTCTGCTTTAGCAATAGCTGTTTTTTCCTGTTAATTCATCAAGGACCAGTTTAAGTTGACAACATTGCGTGAACCACAAGAGAATAAGGATTGCCTACATGTGTGGATTCATTACACCTAAAAAGTCTTAATAACCATTATTAATAATATTTTTCGGAGTTTTTATTTTTCTATGTTGTTTTAGTAAACTGTGAGAGACATGATGTGAGTGACTTGACTTAAGAAGTTCTTAACCATGATGAAACCGCAATGCGAGCACTGTCTTGGCTGCGACTACGATTTTACCAGTCGTCAGGTCCTGACAAAACTGCCTTGTAGTTTCTTCTACATTGGCTAAATACCTGTCTTTATGTGTTCGTCATTACAGCCACCTCAGTAATAGATGTTATTCAGCAGATTCCATAGTAACACTCAAGTGTATTGGTTGACTGAGTGTTCCGCTGTGCACTTGTGTTTGCTCAACACGGTGAAACAAACTCTGGCTATGTCTATGACATCAGGGGGTGCTACAACTGCTTGCAGACAGAGTGTCCATTTATTTCTGTTTCTTTAATTTTATTTTGTTCATTGGATTACAAATCCAATGCCATGGACTCAGCTGGTCTCAAAGGTGTGTCCGAGTCAAGTCAGAGTAAAAATGCATCCAAGTCCATGACAAGTTCATTAAAATTTAACTCGTGACTTGGACTCGAGTCTGAACTCGAGTACCCCAACTCTACTGAAAACTGTTGATTTTAAATTATACTGCATCTGAGCCACTAGGTGTCAGTGTCAAAGATGACAAAAACGCAAAAGTAACTGAGTGCACCTTTAATTGATTTGTATGTTTTGTCCAAGATGGCAGAAAAAGTTGGTGTGAATATTCTTGTTTAGAAGAGGATTTTCTTTTTTTTTTTGGCCAGATATCCAAAAATCAATAATTAGTGAAGCTCACTGGATATGATATAGATATGGAGTTAATTTTGTGCCATAATTAAACAAACAAATGCAGCATTTTGCAAACAAACTCAATCTGCTTTGCAAAGTTAAAACCGACTCGCAAACAAACGCGATCTGCTTTGCAAAGGAAAACTCGACTCGCAAACAAACAGAAAGCAATGTGCAAATACAATGGTCAATTTGAGTGAAAATGAGCAGAGGAGTAACAAATATGTATAGTGTTTTACAAATATAAATAAACGAGCCAAGATCATATTTTACAAATAAATACAAACCATCCTACAAATTGCTTGTAACCTTTAAACAAATACCAAACCTATTGCATACAAATGCATACCTGTCTGTTATGACTGTGCAGATGGCTTTTTATGAGATCCCTCGGCTCGATTTTCTCACAAATGCATCCAGGCAGATTTTCTCACAAATGCGTCCAGGCAGATTTTCTCACAAATGCAGTAGATCCTCTTCCAAAACAGTAGATGAGCTATGCGATTAATTTAGAGTTAGTCTCCGGTATGGAAGCATATGGGTAGCAATATTCAATTTGACATTTAATATGCAAAATGACAATGCAATATGTAAAATGGCAATGCATTCTGTATTTAAATTTACATTTTACATTACCATTCTAGCAACGTTTGGTGCAAAATGAAAATGAAAATGAAATTACATAATTTACATTTGCCATTTCATACACTCGTTTTAATATGCATTATTGAAACGCTTTATAAGTTGCAAAATTAAAATGAAAATGTATTACAGAAATGATTAGATATGTGTAACATGTTCAAGCAAAAACTGTGGCAAAATGATCATTCAAATGTTATTTTTCTTAATTGCATTTACACTCACAGTCAAGACACTTGCGATTGCTTTTTCATGAAATGTCCCGCAATGAATGTAGCAAAATTCAATGTGCACATTGAAAATGCATTCGAGCCGATCATGCCCCTGCTCTCCGCCCTCTCCCGCCCTGTCAATCACTGCATCAAGACTGGGCTCGGCAACAGGTAAACATAACATGTTATGGCTATGTTACGTGTTTTGAGTTTACAGTCTATGGTTTTGAGGTGTTGGAAAAATGGCGGCGGCAGAGCTAATACGAGCGTTAACTTCACTAGCAGATGAAGTGGAGCGTGAACAGAGAAACGGTAGTATTTCCGAAGATTATTTCGAGTATGTAGGTGATAGAACCAGTACGTTGTTGGAACGTCTGGGAGAATTTTCTGCCTTATGGCTTTGACCTCTTAAAGGTGGTGGAAGAACAATTGTATTCGGAGAGGCCTAGGGGAGTGGGGAGACCAGCAGCTTTTAACTTTTAACCCATACATAAGATACCCCTCTATGGCCTCGCCAGGGATCTCCACGGCTGCTGGTCTCCCCACTCCTCCGAATGTAATGTAAAATGTAAATTTATATACAGAATGCATTGCCATTTTACATATTGCATTGTCATTTTGCATATTAAATGTCAAATTGAATATTGCTACCCATATGCTTCCATACCGGGAGACTAACTCTAAATTAATCGCATAGCGCCATCTACTGTTTTGGAAGAGGATCTACTGCATTTGTGAGAAAATCTGCCTGGACGCATTTGTGAGAAAATCTGCCTGGATGCATTTGTGAGAAAATATGCCTGGATGCATTTGTGAGAAAATCGAGCCGAGGGATCTCATAAAAAGCCATCTGCACAGTCAGTAATAGACAGGTATGCATTTGTATGCAATAGGTTTGGTATTTGTTTAAAGGTTACAAGCAATTTGTAGGATGGTTTGTATTTATTTGTAAAATATGATCTTGGCTCGTTTATTTATATTTGTAAAACACTATACATATTTGTTACTCCTCTGCTCATTTTCACTCAAATTGACCTTTGTATTTGCACATTGCTTTCTGTTTGTTTGCGAGTCGAGTTTTCCTTTGCAAAGCAGATCGCGTTTGTTTGTGAGTCGGTTTTTCCTTTGCAAAGCAGATTGAGTTTGTTTGCAAAATGCTGCATTTGTTTGTTTAATTATGGCACAAAATTAACTCCATATATAGACATTTTATTTCACAGCTATATATCAGCAGCATTTAGTAACTTGCATATTCATTATGAGAATGCATGGTCTAATCGTTTGAGTGGCGCTTTTGTCCACAAATTCAGAAGCATAAATCGGAAATGATTTACAAGTAAAAATATGAAAGGAGAGGCATGTTTCCACTCGTGATGCAGATAGAGCTCTAGGCTCCTCAATGACAGACTCAAATGTGTTTGAGTTTAACAGGCATGTCTTATTGGAGAGTTAATTGAATTATGGGCAGGTGCCCGGGGTGCATTAAACAAAATTGGTCTTACTCCGGCAATTGCAGCATTAAAAACACCATACATGTGTGCTTGGATGACGCAGATCTGTACAGATCAGTCCAGTTATATTTGTGTTATATTTTTTTAATTCACAACATTGGTCTCAAAAGTTATCACAAAAGCAAAAGTGCATTCATTAAAATTTAGGGAAACTAGGAAAAAGGGTAGGGAAAAACAATCAAAAAAGAGGCGAGGGAAAGGGCAAGGTGGAGCGACAGTGAGAGAGAGAGAGAGAAAAAAAACTTGCTTGCCGGTTTCCAGACACGCCGTCGCCTGGTCCTCGATCGCTCCTCCACCCTCTGGAAGATGACAGCCGCTCCTCCACGGGTGGACCACAGCCAGTGCTCCGACCACTGGTGGATGGAACACCCCTCCGCATTTCATCGGCCGGTAAGGAACTCCTCCTCCCCTCACAGATGGCGCCCATTCCTCCACGTCCAGGCAGCCGGCAGCAACTCCTCTGACCCCCGGCGGATGCCCGTGGCTGCTCCTTTGGATGGATGCCAGTGGCGAGGACTACACGACAACACATCCCGCCTCCTTTTCGGGGCTTTGGCACCAATGTAACAGAGTTCCCATCTCCTCTTTTCCCATTTGAACCCTGTTACAGTAGGCTTTTGACCATTTAGTGATGGAATTTAAAGCAGACAAACTCAACATTCAAAACACAATGCACAAAATGAAAGAAGAAAGCAAGTCCCAGCACTTGAGTTCCAGGTAACTTCAGATACAAATACTCAGAAAAGACGATATATCCAGGAGAAGTTATGCAATGAAATCCTTATTTGCGATGCATGTGATGAAAACCATTGACGATGGCAAAAGCAGGTTTAGGGTTGTGGAGTACATTTACATTTATGCATTTAGCGGACGCTTTTATCCAAAGCGACTTTCAGTGCACTTATTACAGGGACAATCCCCAGCACATCCAACTGAACAGTTATGATTAACAGTTATGTGTTTTAGCCCACTACGCCACCACCACTCTGATCCGGTATCCAACTTATCTCACATAAGACAGTTTCCACAGTCCATTGTTAATTCCCCAGGTCTATAGTTGAACATAGAAATCTTCAAATTTATCAACTAGGACTCTGCATGAACACGGATTGGCATTTCATTGGGGAATCAAACAACCTTGCTTGTTCACCTCTTTACTCTTCTTCTACTTCCCTACATATAGCACTTTGAAGAACCTCTACATATAAACCTTTAGGTGATATAAATGTAAACTGTATAGATTAAAGTGCCTGTGTACCTTCACCAATAATATGTAGGAAATTGTATAATGAAATTAGCTGTGTTCAACCACCATTATAAGAAGAATATATGACAAATGATCAGATCATATATCTGAATAAAATTCTACATCATTAATATTTAATACAATGGGCGTGTTGTATCCGCTCACAATTTATATGTAAGGAATTAGCTTAAATAAGGGAATTATGATTAATTCACATGAAAAACAGGTTGTGTGTGAACTATAACAGAGTAATATATGACAGAATTTTATATGCATTGGAAAAAACCCAAGAAAAATAAATTTTTGTGAAAGTTCCTGGATTTAAGATGAGTGCAAAGGGATCCTTCCAAAGACAGTATGACAGTTTTCAAGCTCTCTCATCTCATACAGTTTTAGCATGTGACACAGGAAATGTCTCATTTTATGTGTGTCAAATTGGTTAAGTCGAAGAACAAAGTAGTATCTTAGCTTTCCATGGGGTTTCCATGGTGATGGTTCTTTATCTCTTGGAATGTGCATGCCAGTTGTGCGTGTGTTCTATCTGAGATCTTGTGGAAGATTCTCTTGGAGATGGTCGAGATGTCATGTGATAACCATTACGTTCAGGGCATTGCTGATTTACAACATGGAGAGGCCTTGGTGCATCCACAGAACTCTTCATTGTTCTCAAGATGGTCAACATTAGCCAGATGCCGGTTTTAGCTAGACTCAATGGAGCCAGCAGAGCAGAGCCTTCAATTTATGATGTTGAGGAATTTTAGTGTGACTTCTTGCCTCTGAGCTTGAAAATTAACAGTTCTCCCGCCCATATGATCCTTCACTTGACCAAGATGTTTCACATGTCCCTTTTCGTCTCTGAAGTACACTACAATGTGCAGATAATGTCCACGTAGTAAAATGGGTAAAGTGATCATTCTGAGGTCTGGTTTGGTGGTCATTTGCACAACTTGCATTGCGTGAGTGTTGGCATTGTGAGACTGGTAAACAGAGCCATGAGGTATTTGTGCCTTCCTTTTCTGAGCTTTGTTATTAGCACAATTCCAATAATGCTTGGCCTCAGAAAAATCTCTCTCAATTTGAGTTTCAATACTCACTAATTCACGCACATCCTTAACAGTGCCTCTAAGCAAACTAGCCAACTTTGGGTTTCAGTTCCTTAGAATGACATGCAGAATCTCCTTTTTTTGCATGTTACTCTGCCATCATAGTCACAGGGTTCTATGTTGAAAATCAAATGAATTGTATATTGAGGAAATGAATCGTTGATTTGCTGCACATTTTAAATGTTCAACTCTGATCTTTGGTTTTAGAAGGTATAAAGTCTTTCTAATTCAGAGGGCTCCCGTCCTAGTTAAATCACAAATCATTGTTGTCAAAGTCTAATTCTGGTCACAAATCTTTGATTATGATGAGTCGATTCACAAGTCATCAAATTTGGGACTCGAGTCCACAACCCTGGTACTAACACTCTTTTCAAAATTATCATCCAGTTCTGCAAACCTTTGCAGAAGAGACAGAGTAGCATCATCGTCTTCCTCAGGAGGTGGTGCAGGAAATGAATTTACCTCTGCATCATCAGCAACATCCTAATCTTCCACATTCGACTCAACATTTGACTCAGGGTACAGCTGACTGAAAAAACGAGTTTCTTGATAGGTTCTCTTCTGCTAGCAAAAGGTTTAGTAGTGAAGTGTTCAAGTTCGAACTCATCATCCATCCCTCACCTAGAACATGCCATTTTATTTTCCTATTTGGAACAGGAGTCCCTGTACGGGACACCAAATGTATAATGTTTACTAGGTATATTAATATCTTCAACAATTATATAGAACATAATTATCCAAAGCAGACGAATAAGTAGGCTTTTTAGTGTTGAACATTTAGTGTTGGAATTTACAGGCAGACAAACTCAACATTCAAAATTAACATTCAAAACACTGCAAACACTGCACAAAATGAAAGATGAAAGCAAGTCCCAGCATTTGAGTTTCAGGTAAGTTCAGATACAATTACTCTGAAAAGAGGATACGTCCAGACGTCCAGTCTAAGTGTTGAAACCCTTAATTGAAATGTATGTGATGAAAACCACTGATGATGGCAGAAGTAGGTTTAGGGTGGTGGTGTAGTAGGGTGAACATATGTCCATTTTCAGAGCAAAAAGCACCCGGACGGGATTTCTAAATGTGCAAAAATGTCTGGGATTCCGCTTTAGTTGCATTATGATGTGCATTTGGTCTAATACTTAATTGTGTGTGCGCACATAGTTGCATTGCTTTAACCAATTGGTCAATTAAAAGAGGCTTGCAGCAACTATTGGCCAAATTCCTGCCTGACAATCTCTCTGCGAACGGGCAAAGCACTGTTGTGTTCGGCATCAAACAGATGCTTGACATTAGCAGCAAATGACAGCTGAGTGAAAACAATGCCCAAATGAAAGAGCACATTTATTGAAGATTTTTTTTTATTTATATTATGCTAATAGAGTGTCTTTTTCACTCTATAAAAGTTTGCATTCTATAAAAGCATTCATAGTAACAGTTTTGAACCCTAGAATTCCAAAAATATCTATATATATATGTGCATCACTAAATGAAGGATGGCCATTTTAGAAATGGCATAACAAGGTCTTCTACTTTTTATTTTAATGATCATGAGCTGAGATCACTATAATGTTTGGTGAAGTCACATCGTACAAAATCAACAGTAGAACTCACTGCTATGTTTAATAGTGAAAGTAAGTGCATTTCCACAATGCGACAAGAACTTATATGATTGGGACTAAACAGCTGTGTGGCCACAAGAAAGCAACTTGTTAGTGAGGCCAATCACAAAAAATGGCTTAAATTTGCTAGTGAGCATAAAGACTGGACAGTGGAGAAGGTAATGTGGTCTGATGAGTCCAGATTTACCCTATTCCAAAGCGCTGGGCACACCAGGGTAAGAAAGGAAGTGCATGAAGCGATGCACCGTTATGCATATTGCCCACTGCACAAGCCTCTAGAGGTAGTGTTATGATCTGGGGTTGCTTCAATTGGTCAGGTCTAGGCTCAACAATGCTATTGTACTAAACCAGACTGAGAGGCAGATGTAGGATCCATATGCAGATTTAATAGAGTGATCAAAACAGGCTAAGGTCAAAACCAGAAAAGAGTCCAGAGAGGCTGACAAATCCAAAATGGGGAAGACCAAAGAGTCAAAATCCACAATAAACAGGAACAGGTCAAAAATCCAAAAAGGCAAAAAGGCAAACAGTAATAACCGCTCAGAATTGCAGACTAGAAAAGAAGACTTTGCACAGAATGATGGAAGAACAGGGTTTAAATACACAGATAATGAGCAACAACGAACAGGTGTGAGTGAAAATGGTGGGAGGCAATGTAAGATGGGAGTTGTAGTCCAGTGAGGGATTAGTATGCAGGGTATGAGGATCATGTGAACTGGCTAGGAGAAGAGACAGCAGATGATGTGACAGTTATGCAGAAATAAAACAGCACAATGAAATAAGCCACAACACAACAAAACTAACCACAACACAAAACAAATGATAAGATACAACACAACAAAATTATCAGAAAATTAAAAATTATTGGGCATGCCAAATTGGGAACAAAAGGAGAAAATAAATAAATTAAATAATTAATAAATAGTTATAGAAACGCTATACTTATTTGTCCTTAGGTGCTCTGGCAAATACCTTGATGGGTTTTTACTAGAACTGTTAATGCACATAATTTCAAAAAACATTTGCTTGAATCTGTATTGGGCAATAATGCGAAAATGACATCACAGTACCTTCAGCTATTCTTGCGTACAGGTAGCTCCAGCCAGATCTCATGAACATTATGTGACTATGGATTTTAAGGTGAATATTAAATGGAAATTTTAATGAGTAAAACGTACCTCCCTTACCTAGAGCCTAAACCTTACCAATAGTGGTCTTAAATCAAATGAGAGGTAGACACAAAACAACGATACTGTCCAAAAAAAAAAAGAGAGAAATTAAAAGCACATCTTATGAAGCAACCATATCTTCTCATATCACATCTATGACACTCTTGTGTCACATGTCAGCTTGTGTGCTTGACTGGTCTTGAACCAAAGTCCAACAATTTATCAGGTGAGCTACTGCGGAAGCTAATCACATTGAAATACGTTTGTAAATGTAGGTGAGTCTGTAATAAAAGCATTCAAATGTATAGTTTTTCAAATGTTGCGATATAGTAAATGTGTTTTGATATCATACCGAATCAGTCTGAGAGTAATAAGTGTGAAAAAGTGTTAATAAAATCATAATCAGCCGTTGTAGTCATGATTTGTGTGAAAGTGAATAAAACAGTTGTTGTAGCGCCTCTAGAATTGACGAAACAAAGAATTTGCTCGTAAATGTCAGTTTGCAAAAATGTAGCTATAGTAACGTTCATTCTATGAGACTAGGTTGAGCAGCTCTTAGAAAATAGGCTGTATACAGGCTGTAGCCCCAGCACAGACATCAAAGCACTCAAGAGAAAAGCTCAGTTCACCGGTCAGCACTCTCTTGTGATGCATTAACCTGTGAACACTTGTTGTGACTTGCGGTCTTTCGTCAAGATGTAAAGATGCAGCTCTCTGTATCTTCCAAGCAGCCTCATCATCTCTCATGTGTTCAGTCAGACTGCCACATGACTTAAAATACAGTACTTATATATATATTTGTATTTTCTTTTTTCTCTTAATTTCGCTGTGTTGTTTTTTTATTTTCATGGTGCTGTGGCTTATTTCTGTTGTGTTTTCAGCTTTTATTGGCTTTTCTAATTTGTGTTGTGCACTTCTCGGCCACCGTAGTGAACAAAACATAAAAGCACATAAAATGAGGCTCTCTGTGCAATGACACCAGGATAAAAGGCATGACTGTGTTCAAAAACTAGTTGAAGTTTTTTACTTTTATTAATTTGGCAGACGCTTTTATACAAAGCGACTTACAAAATAGGAAAGCGAATCATCTTAAGGAGACAGTGGTACGAAAAGTGCCATATTACAAAGTTTCACTAGCATCAGAATAGTATACAAAACAGATTAAAGTGCAACAAGATTTTTTTATTATTATTGACTGGTTAAGTGCTCATGGAAGAGATGTGTTTTTAGCAGTTTTTGAAGACAGCGAGTGAGTCAGCTTCACGGATTGAGTTGGGAAGGTTATTCCACCAATGAGGTATATTGAAGCCGAAAGTCAGAGAAAATGTTTTGGTGCCTCTTTGTGTTGGTACAACAGGGCAACGTTCCTCATCCAACCGCAGGCTTCTAGTAGCTCTGCAGAAATTATTTTAGGTTTGTTGGAGCAGACCCAGTGACTGTTTTGTGTGGCAGCATCAGAGTCTTGAATTTAATACGTCCATCAACCAGCAGCCAGTGGAGAGAGAAAAAGAGTGGTGTAACATGTGCTCTCTTTGATTCATTAAATACCTGACGTGATGCTGCTTTCTGGATCATTTGCAGAGGTCTAATTGCACATGCAGGGAGGCCTGCAATGAGAGCGTTACAGTAGTCCAGTCTAGTTATGACAAGTGACTGAACAAGCAGTTGTGTGGCATGTTCAGAGAGGAAGGGCCTTATCTTCCTGATATTGTGGAGTGTAAATCTACATGATCTTATGGTCTTTGAGATGTGGTCTGTGAAATTTAATTTGTTATCGATGGTTACCCCTAGATTTCTGATCGTTTTGGAAGGCGAAACTGTAGTTGCACCCAGCTGAGGAGGGCACATTCTTCTGTTACTTTAAAGTTACTGCAATCTTATAAATTAGGACTTTACTCAGGCTGATGAGACCATGATGGAAATTAGAGTAATTTACACAAAGGATTAAGCTAAATAAAATCAACAAACACTAGAGCATTCTCTTTAAACAACACAACACTCTAAACAAAATAATTGCATCAGCATCATCCTTATGAATAGGACACATGCTGAAAGATGTGAGCAGTGTGCACTTCACAGCAAAAAGCAAGAGGTAATGCATTGTGAGAGGATCCATATATTACTGTATTCTATCGAATGATAATGCCATTCTGACTGGAGAAATCTAAATGAAGAAAAATGAGCACATCAACATGCCATCTAATGCAGATATTTTCATAGTCTGGGGAAAGGAACATTACACAAAACATGTCTCAATGATCATGGAAAGGACACATAATTAACAGAATGTAAACCAGATATCCTTATTATGAAATAAACATGATAGAATAATTCTCCTATTCTTCAAGGTTCACAAACAAAAGAATGACTGAATGAAAGAGAGTGAAGAGGGGAGCGCTGAAAAATGTAAGAATAGAGAAAAAAGGGGAATATATTATTATAAGAGACACTGAGATAAATATATTCCCATGTGCCAAACTCAGACATAGTCTGAGGTCGAGGTCAGTTGCTGAGCCCAGTTCAGCTGCAGCAAATCAGGATCAGGACTACCCAACTTTAGTTCTTTAAGTGCCTTGGCCTGGTGGGTTTGCAGGAGTTCTGTGGCATGCAAAGCATAAGCGGCCCGTCCTGTGGCTCTGTAGGCTTTGAACGCCAGGGATGACGTCGTCCTACAGGCTTTGGAGGGGAGTACCGAGCGATCCTGCCAGGCACCTGTGTTTTGCGGGCACAGGCGCACCGCAACTGCTTTATCCCCCTGGGGGACCTCCATGTACCTGTGGACTGCCCCGCCATCGAGGGAAGTGAGAGCGGACGAGCGAGGCACCCTGACCCAAGGAACCAATCGTCTAGCCGTGAGGGCTGAGGGGGGGGACGGGGAGTTTCGGTCCAGCCCAAGCATGCCGGACATCTGCGCGTCGGCCTCAGACTTGGCGAACAGACCCAAAGGTGGCAGCTCAGTTGAGTCCTCAGTGCCAGACGCCGCAACGCTCTCTGATGCAGCAATATTCTCATCTAGCTTGGGGGGTCTGAAGGAGAGATCAGACTGGCCATGGGGCAAGCCGGTCTTGCATCGGACCAGGACGTGAGCAAACAAGCTTGAAGGGGGGTTCGTGGGGATTCACCTTGCGAAACCGCACCCACTGCATTCACCAGATACCGTTCATCACCAGCCACACCGGCCCCGTGGGAAGAAGGCGCGGTATGGGGGGGCGGCTGAAGTGGCTTTCCCTCGTAGGAAGGAAAGCCTCAACGTTGCCATGGTCATGTTCTTGCAATGAGAACATGAACCATTCATAAACACTGCCTCAGTGTGATCGCAGCCCAGACATGTGAGGCAGAGCCCATGACCGTCAGAAGCTGAGAGATATCTGCCTCATCCAGGAACGACACAAAGGCGGAAAGGCATCTTTACAAGGACGCGTCTTTAAAAAGATGTTCAATGCCAATGTGTACTCTTTTAGAGGTTATTTGCTCTATTAGAACCGCTGTCGAAGCTCCCAGGGGCGTAGACTGCACTGGCTTGCAGAGAAGAGAAAAGCCGATGGTAATGCGGCGTAAGATCCAACAGCAAAGCTCTGCAGAGGTGAGTGGAACAGTAGTGGAAACATCAGCTTGCTGAACACACAAACCACTCGGCTCCGAAGAAAAAATCTGAATGAACAGCCATATTGCGCCCTCCTTTGTACTCGTATGTCTGGGGGAGGGGCATGCAAATTCTGTTCAACAATTTTTCATTCGCCATTTGTCAAGATCAGAGGCAACCAAGGCTCTCAAGAGAGACCCATAGTATTACTACATGGACACCGTTGAGTGAGTGACAGAAGGGGATCAATGTTTTTGGAGATTGATTTCCCATATTAAAACTATATTGAAATGCAGATATTAAACAGATGAACCCATTTAATCATAAGATTGAAGTTGGCCATGACAACCTTATTGTTGGTATACTACCTCTATTACAAAGAAATAAATTACAGCAATACACTTTCAGTGTAAAAGTAAATTACAAAGACAAATCAGACTCCCATGAATGCAAGGATGAAGTGGAGAAAAATAATGGGAGTGGAAATAAATAATATCAAGGATAAATACATGGATGGAGTGGAAGGAAAAATATATGATAGAGAGATCAATAACATATAAGATTAAGAACCTAATTTGAACACAGATTGGAACTGCCTCAATAAGTCATGATGTACTGTTATATGATGATGATTTTTTCACTTTGACATTTCTAATTAATTGGTTTATGGAAATGTAATTAGCAAATATACTGCCCTACAAAGGAAAAAAGCTAACTTTAGTTATTAATAAAATCAGGATTCTTAGACTATGATATGTCCTGAGACAGATGAGTTTGGCTCATATGCTGAAATTCTGAGAAATATATGAAACTGCAGTAACTACATAATTCATATCAAAATAATTAAAGCCATTTTTTTCTCAGTTTCAGTGATGGTGTGGTTACTAAATTTGGCCTTTGTAAGGCAGTGAAGGGTATAGTTATTTTTACTTGTGAAAATAAACATGTATAAAGTAATTTAGGAGTTTGGATGGATGGATGGATGGATGGATGGATGGATGGATGGATGGATGGATGGATGGATGGATGGATGGATGGATGGATGGATGGGAAGTAATGCCATGTCAGCACCAAAGGTTATTTTCATAGCAAAAACAGAGTAATTTAAAGTGCAATCACAAAAATAAACACTTTAAAAATATGTAAATAAAAGAAATGTACTGTAAACGCTAGGTGATGTCAGCATCTCTCAGCTAAATCAAGCTTACAACAGGAGAAACAAAAGCACATGTCTCCCAAAACACTGTACCCAGCCATAGTCTCGAAAAGAACCATCCAGCGTTAAATTATTAGGATATTCCCCCAATCACGTTTGGGGTAGCTAGCTAATATTGGCTTGGATTGTGCATTAGAATTCAGGTCCAGTGTTTCGCTAGCACCCGCAGTATGATTTTGGGGAGCTGAGGTGGTGGGAGATATTTGATGAGTGAGAGCTGGGGAATAGAGTGAGCCTGTGGTGCTCACTCTACAGCAGCTAAATCACTGTCACTTCTAGAAGCACCACCATGCTTCTTTATATGTAACAAAAACCTATGCATTGCACACAAATATCTCTTATTATCGTTCTGGTTTGCAACAGAGTGAACACTCTTGAGTGTAGAACATCTCATAGCTTTCGGCCAATGACAACTATAGAAATATACTACAAATTTCTGATGCTGTTTTGTGAATGTTGAGGACCGCCAGCCAGAGTGACAGCAGTGACACATTCTACATTACAGCATTGATTTTGAGTTGGATGTACATGTAAATTTACTGATCTCAACGACAGTAAGGTTATCTTTAACATCTATAAAAAGTAAAAAGTTAACACCTAATTTATGTGACTATATTACTCTTGTGACTATAACAGTTTGACTGAGTTGGAACTCCTTTCATCCGGTTTTTTCTGTCATCTCTTGGAATTTCTGAAGGCAAACAAAATCGTCTATATTTTCTTACACTCAAACAAAAATATATTAGACTATTTTGTTTAGGATGTATATTTCTATTTCATCTAAAAAAAATTGTATTTTGCATTTACCCTTAAATGAATCCAGCAGAACTACTTGAGCAACTCACCCAAGGGTCTTCTACAGTGTGAGGTTCTGGAGCTTGGCATTTCAAATGAGCTGGGAAGAGAGAATCCTCAGGACCATGTTCTTGTTAGGATTGAGTGAACAGGTGAGGGAGATGGTCCCTATGGCTCCAGTGGTCTCAGAGCTCCCTTCAGCAGAGACCACTTTCTCCCCAGCCTCTGTGATCCTGGAGACTTCCTTCGAGCCTTGCACTGCTCCAACAGCTGTGCACATGGCCATCTGGAAGCGGAAGAGGAGAAGGGCTCCTACTCCTTTTCATTGCAGCCCTAAAGTTTATTAGCCTTAAAAAGTCTTTATGCACTCCTAAATTTTTCAAATTCTGCTCATTGGGAACTTCATTAATGGCCGGTAAACAAATGTATTTGGTGCAGAGAAAATATTTTTTTGATTAGCGCTCATCCAGACAGCAATATGTCATTGTGTTTTTATTGGTGTAAAATAGATGGGGCTTTCTTGTTATGTTTCAATGGTGATCAAAGTCAGTGTGTGCCTTTTTTGTTGTGTTTTGAATACGGATATTTGCTGAGAAAGCCCTTTACATTTTTAAAAATTATATATAAAAAAAATATTCAGATAATAAAAATGCATTACATTCCTGTAGCAGAAGAGTTAATCATTGATAAGACAATACAAAAAGCGGCTTTAGAATACAATGTATTGTTTACTACCATATTATTGATCATAAGTCAATCATTGGCACACAGTTCACAGCAATCCATTTCACAAGTGAATTTGTCAATCAGTTGGGGATTTATTATGAGGGCTTGTTTAAGGACCCGTCAATGAACACCTGTGTCAGATATTTTTTCAAACACTTCAGTTTGAGACACTTCCTTTTCAGAAATTACAACCATTTTAGTTAATCAATATCATGGTATGTGCTCCAAAATGGGGGTGGCCTCAACAGGTAAAAACTGTGTCCATTTCATCCTTGTAACTTTCTCTCCCATACAGCAACAGCACCGAATGGGGAAAGAGAGAGAGAGAAAGAGAGACATTCAAGCAACAATATGATTCAAAAATGAAAATGCAATGAAAATGACAAAGTAACAACATACCAGAAGAAATACAAATACTATTATTCTAAAACTGTGCACTATTACATCCTTCGTATATTTCTCTCCCATCCACTAACACAGCAAAAGGTAAGAGGAGGAGTTAAGCCAGGAAATTATTGTTAAGCACAAAATTGCAGTCAGAACATTAAAAGGCCAGAGATGCAAACATATACAGCTACAAACAGGCACATCAGATACACATTGAACAGTTTGTGTAATTCTACCAATGGTGATTTATCAGGACCAGTAAAGCCTTATCTGTTTGAGTAACATGCCTAATGAATACATATTTTTTTCATCCTTTCATTCTCATTGACCCAACCATGTATGTTCAATCACTCTCCACTCCTAATTCATCTACAAACGAATAGCAAAACACTTTTTTTTAATGGCATGAATCGCACTGAAGGCCTAGACTTGAAATGCATGGGCCATGGCAGAATTTTACATATGAAAAATACATGTGTATGTAAAACATCAGGGAACTATTTTCATTTTTAGGCGCACATTCCTGATGGATACCTGTGATGCCAGAAATAGGTTCACTGTGTTGGATGTGGGAGGATACGGATGGGAAAGCAATGGGAGAATCTTCAAGGAAAGCAAAATTGGTTCCACGCTGCTCCAGAAGAAACTGAATCTGCCCCCACCAAGCCAATTTTCCTGGAACAGGAGTCATTCTCCCGCATGTGATTGTTGACCATGCTGCTTTCAACCTTGTCAACAATTTAATCTGCCCCTTTCATGGTATGCGGTAGAAATTTCATTCAATGTGAAGATATTTGTTTTACATGGTTGTATACAATCTTCTAAATACTTGCAGTAATCCTAGTCTTATTTGTCTATTTGTTTTAATTTAGACTACCTAAATTAAATTGACTAAGGATAAACAGATCTACAACTACAAAAATCCCAGAGCCAGGTGGGTGATAAAGAACAGCTTTGGAATTTCTGCCTGTCAGAGTAGTGGATGTTGTGAAGGCCTGTGCCATGGTTTACAACTTCTTGGCTTACACAGATGAGGTCAACACACTTAGATACACATACACCTACATGGAGGTGGTATTTGGTTTGGTACTTTTATGTGTGTCAACAATTGGTGTGCTGAACATGCTGATGCTGCAGGACTCATTTTAACTCTGGAAATGTGAAGGAAATGGTTTTTGGAAATGATCTTTTACAGGTAAACGTATTTGTCCTTATGTTCTTCCACTGCTTCATGCATTCCAACGTTTCCATTCTAAGATTGGGGGTTGCCATCTGGCAGTTTTTACACTTCAACAACTGTGGTAAGTCATGGCACCATCACCTGTTATCGTAACCTGCACATCATGCCACATGGTTTGCATAGCTTCATCCATCAGCAGTGAGGGATTCGCATGATAAATTTAAGGAATATCTTAGACTGACAGAGAATATAACTGAGTTAGAGATTTATTTCTGAATGTCAGTGGAGGTCAGGGAGAAAGAGAAGCCGTTAGATACTGTTTCGGATGTGGTCAATACAGTGAGCCATGTACACTCTTTGCATCCGGCAGTAAAGCCCCCAAAGCAGGGTGAATCACTGACTTTGCAAAGAGAAACCACTCTCTCGTTACTGTTAGGGTTTCAAACAGGTTTTCCTCACTCAGTGACACATCCACTAAGTATCCTGTGGAAAGCTCCCTGGTTAAAGGGAATTCTATTTTAAGGAATGTGGAAATTGAGACTCCAGTCGCTAATATCGATGTGTCCCAGGGGCAAGAGTGCCTGACATCAGAGCAAATGTAAAATTCGACCGTAATGATCTAACTTGTGTGGCAATACCTTGAATGTACCTTACCTCCCAAGAAGCGACTCGGCAAGTTTGGCGTCTCCATCGATCCGCAAAACTTCAAAGTCCTCTACATTGTGAATGTGACACCAATGTTCCAATGTATTAGTTAGTAGTGAAAAAAATTACAAAGATAGAGAAAACATTGCATGTTCGTGGTATTGTTTATTGTCTCACAATTAGATAACATAAACCCTTTTGGTCTGGCTCTGTTTTCATTTTGATTTTCTAAGCACCTCTGTCCCAGCTCAATTATAATAACATGCCAAGATACATTTGTTGTCTTGCTTTGTGGTTATTATTACAAGGGGGCTATATGTAGGCAATTAGTGAATTACCTCTGCTCCACATCACAAGGGTCATTTCTGGTTCATCCTTTACCAGTGTTTATCAAAGCAGACATTGAACATACAACAAGCTTGGTGGGGCATTAAAAAGAAAATGATCAGCAAAAGATCTTAGTTCATTCCATCGACCCTCAAGCACTTTTAGAGATGCTGTTATGCTCCATTACTTACTAAGTGCTTTTTGCTTCCAAGGTCCACACAGTCCCTGCTGGCCTATTATGTGACAAAATTAGAACTGCTATATGCAGCGCTTCAGTACTCAAACTTTGAAAAGTTGATTTGACATTAACATGTGTTTTTGCTGAGACCAGTTGCACCAAAGCACCTGCCATTGTCTAAATTGTCTGTAGGAGCTGGTGCACTATATTCCTTAAAGTCTTATGTATGTAGTCAGAATGGCTGGATCATAATCATCAAGCCTTTTCTTTATTGGAGGGGCTGATTGCATAGTGTTCACTTTCTTGAACATTCTGAACAATGTTTTATTAAATCTGGTCAGGTTGGTTAAGGATTTGAATGCTTGTTTCCTTCAGTAGGGAAGTCACGTTCATTATTGTCACGTACAGGGGCATGCTGCATGAGATCTTGTAACGAATGAGGCAGCGAAGGCAGACGAGGAGAGTGGATCCAAATGCAACTTAACTTTATTCAAACAAACAAACAAATAAACACAAAGGAAAAACCCACAATGGGAAAACAGGAAACTTAAACACGATGAAACAAAACTGAGAACTCGGGCAGGGAACACATACCAGGCTTAACAACATTCAACGATTGACAGCGGGGAGTGAAAACAACCGGGTTAAAATACATGAACATGGGAAAATGGGAGCCAATGAACAAACAGAACTCAAACAAGATGACAGGGTAATAAAGAGAAACCAGTGGCAAACTAACGAGGGCAGGTGAAAACAATGAACAGAGAACAGAGAGGCGGAGCCCTGGGAGGCTCGAGAGACTTGGGAGACGGAGCCCCGGGAGGCTCGAGAGGAGGAGCCCTGGAAGGCTCGAGAGACTTGAGAGGCGGAGCCCTAGGAGGCTCAGGAGGAGGAGCCCTGGAAGACTTGAGAGACTGGAGAGGCGGAGCCCTGGGAGGCTCAGGAGGAGGAGCCCTGGAAGACTCAAGTGACTTGAGAGACGGAGCCCTGGGAGGCTCGGGAGGAGGAGCCCTGGGAGGCTCGAGAGGCGCTGACTCTTGGACGGGCACGACCACTGGCACTGACTCTTTGGCCGGCATGACCACTGGCACTGGCTCTTGGGCGGTCATGGCTACTGGCACTGGCTCTTGGACGGTCATGGCTACTGGCGCTGGCTCAGGGACGGTCGAGGCTACAGGCGCTGGCTCAGGGACGGTTGAGGCTACAGGTACTGGCTCAGGGACGGTCGGGGCTACAGGCGCTGGCTCACTGACATCGGAGGCTAATGGCTCTGGCTGGTTGACCGTGGGTGATGCGGGCTCTGGCTCGCTGACCAGGGCTGACGAGGGCTCAGGCTCGTTGACCACGGCTGACGAGAGCTCAGGCTCGCTGACCGTGGCTGACGAGGGCTCAGGCTCGCTCACCGGGGCAGGCGTGGGCTCTGGCTCGCAGGCCGGGGTAGGCGTGGGCTCTGGCTCGCAGGCCGGGGCAGGCGTGGACAGGGAGGCGAAATCCCGTCTTCTCTTCCTCCTCTGGGCAGACGAAGTGGGCCGTGCAGGCTCGAGGATCGTGGATGCGGGGCACACCGGCTCTGAAGCGGACGAGGTTGGCAGCGTGTAGGTCAGGACGGGCGTGGAGAGACGAATCGTGGCGGACAGGTGGAGTATCTTCGTGGGAGGAGCGTCATCCTCCAGAACGCCCACAGTGAGCGGCGATCCACTGACCCGCAGGGTCTCCTCCACGAAACCGAGGAGTGTCCAGCAACGACTCGCCGGCGGCAACCGCTCCCTCAGAGACTCGTTCAAGTTACCCCGGAAGAATGCCACCAGGGCGTGGTCGGGGAAGTCAGAGATGTGTGCCAGCTCCAGAAAATCCTGGACGTGGTCCTCCAAAGGGCGGTCCCCCTGCTTGAGGCAAAGGAGCCGGTAATTCGCCGAATAGGCTGCTGGATCCATGTGTGTGGTCAATCGTTCTGTAACGAATGAGGCAGCGAAGGCAGACGAGGAGAGTGGATCCAAATGCAACTTAACTTTATTCAAACAAACAAACAAACAAATAAACACAAAGGAAAAACCCACAATGGGAAAACAGGAAACTTAAACACGATGAAACAAAACTGAGAACTTGGGCAGGGAACACATACCAGGCTTAACAACATTCAACGATTGACAGCGGGGAGTGAAAACAACCGGGTTAAAATACATGAACATGGGAAAATGGGAGCCAATGAACAAACAGAACTCAAACAAGATGACAGGGTAATAAACAGAAACCAATGGCAAACTAACGAGGGCAGGTGAAAACAATGAACAGAGAACACAAAAGCTAACAAGGACACTATGGAGCTACAAGGGTGACAAAAGTGAAAACTAAGGAACTACAAAAGTGACAAAAATGACAAACAAAGGGCAACAGTGAGACAAGACAATGTATACATAACAGATCTCATCAAGGTTAATATGTTCATGTTTTGAGATGTACTGTATAATTAAAAAAATATAAACTATAACAAAATGTAATAACCTTTATTGCACATGTTATAACAGATATCAAATATTAACCTCCCAAATCACAATCATAAGCCCTTTTGATATCAAGTCAAAAGATAAGTATAAAAGATATCTGCAGAATTTTGTGATCAGTAATTAGGTTTGCACCAGTCAAAATGTTAATTCTTGATAATGACATCATTACTCAAGGAAATGCCCATTCTTGATATCAAAAATGTAATTTCAACTAGTAAAATCATTTATAATTATAGGTATCTGTATCTGCAGATTCTCTACTAGAATTTTTATATTCATCTGTCATTCAATTCTGTTTAAATCACAATTACAGATAATTAATTTCTTACTAATTAAAGTTCCAAATGCACATATCAGCTATGGTATGTACTTACAAGTATAACAATTTATTGTATATATAATTACATTAAACTACTGAAAATGTAAATTTTTATATCAATGAATTACAACTAGTAAGAATACTACATTTTGATATTGGCAATTTAATTTTAACTAATGGCAATGTTCATTTCAATAACATCTATGTCATTTTATCTAGTAAGACAGCCTTTTAAAAATATTATTAATTACTCCTTATTTTACAGATATCGGAAATGCCAGATGTAACATGTTGAAATAAATTTACAGAAATTAGCACTTTTACTAGTTCAATTGTTGATATCACAAATGGACATTTGCACTAGTAAAAACGGAATTATTTATATCTAAATGATTATTTTAACTAGTATGAAGTGTATTGCTGAGAAGTGAAATTGGAATTTCTTATAGATATTTAATTGCTTTTTTAACTTATCTAGTTTACATTTTATTTTTGATATCATGAATGTATTTCTGTGAGTACAAACATATTTTTTGATATAAAATCACCTTTTTACTAGTGAAAAAAATTATTACTGATATAAATGTAAAAAATTCACACTTCCACTAACTCCATTGCTAATATCAAGAATTAGCACTTTAACTAGTAAAATATTTGAATTGTTGACATCTTTAATTCATATCCTGATTAAATGTCAAAAGGGCTTGCATTAATATCACCAATTAATCTGTTGTTAAAAGAGTCTAGGCCCATCAATTCATCAATTCCTATTTCTCTTCCTAAAGTCAAATAAGAAGCACAGGATCCTATTGTAAGAGCGCAAACATTATGCACAACGCAATGCCTTAAGTCTTAAGCACAAAGTCAGTGTTTTGGTATTTTCGTGCAAGTATGCGCTGTCTAGGTGCAAGTGGATTTAGCGAATTTATGCGCGTAAAACACAAAAGGGCTGGACCAAGCGCAATTTAATTCTGAGGTTCTTCTCCAGTTATTACTGCATCCGCATCCTATTATATAGTCCATTCTCTCAAGCACCAATGATTTAAACAAAAACAGCACATTACTAAGACGTTGCTAGTGTAAATGCAATGCAATGAAGTAGAAGAATTGAAAGAATTGAATGTCAGGCACATATCTATGGCAGTGACATGCTCCTTTAATACGCATGGAAAATATGATTCTTGTCAGAATTTGGATGTATGCTCCATTAAATTAAGTGATTATTATTAATAATTTTCATCTACAGACACACGAATCATGGCTAGTTTTACAGGGATTGTATCGGCATGCACTTCACTTCTACTGGTCAATTTTGAAACATTTATTTATTGAAACACGATGAAATAACAACTTGGTAAAAACTAAATCCAAACATTTTACTCTCTCCAACTTGTTCCCCCGGCCCCTTTTGCAGTGACTTAAAAATCATTCTACGACAACAAGTGGAAAATTACTAGTCACAATTAAAACAGTAAATACAATTGTAAATGTACAAGAATAAAGAAACATATAAACATAACAATAATAATAATCATCATCATTGAAAAAATAAACCATGACCTTTAGAACATTTAACACAAATCTAATAATTGTTTGTTTCAACAAACGACTTCAAAAGCAATTGAAGGGACATGATTCTGTACTTTCAGAATTTGGACCTGAACTGGCTGGAATCTCCAAACGGCAAATGCAGGAACTGAATTTGGACTTTGTGCTGAGATAAGAGATGGTCTTACCACAATGACATATTTCTCATGAAAATGGCAGATTGCGCTTTGCGCCACTTCATTTACATACAATACACCCACAGTTTGCACGCATCCACACACAGTCACGCAAAACACTCCCTTCCACACCCACTTGCGCTTTATACTGGCACGAAAAATGCACTTAGAATTAGTGCTCTCATGAAAATCGGATAAGACGTTGCGTTAGTGTTAGGGTTACCTTGTCTTGTTTTACCGTTGCCCCTTTGGTTTCCATTTTTGTCCCTTTTGTTTTCCATAGGTTCACTTTTGTCCCTTGTTTAGCTCCACTGTCTCACTAGTCTATTGTTTAAAGAACTACACTTCCCAGTATCCACCTGTCTTCATCACTGCCATTTTGTGTCATTGTTCACACCTGTTTATCATTTGTAATCATCCTGTCCTTGTGTATTTATATCCTGGTTTTTGGTTCAGTCCTTGTCTTTCGTTGAATGTTGTTAGCCCGGTGTGTGTGTTCCCTGCCTGTATTTTCTGTGTTATGTTTATTTCCCCATTGAGGGTTTTCCTTTGTGTTTCAATAAAGTAAGCTTGCACTTAGATCCGCTCTCCTCGTCTGCCTTTGCTGTCTGCATTCGTAACAGAACGAAAGAACACAAATGGATCTAGCAGCTTACCTCATGGAACTGACCCAGGCGGAGTTGACCATCTGCGTGTTCTCCCACTTATTTTCCGCTGTTGCCCTCCACACCGGCTTCGACGACGCATCCCTAAAGACCATCTACCAGCTCGGGCTACCAACATACCGGCTGAGGGAATTGCCGTACTCCGGAGACCTCACGTGGAGGGAATATGTGAGTTTAGTCTTGGGAAAACTCGCTGCCGGGGAACCACCTCTCTCGATCCCGGTTTCCGCCTCTGGGCTTTCCGTGCCTGCCACGGCCAACGAGCCAGCGTTGCCAGCTTCATCCGCCCGGCGGAGGAGGAGAAGAGGAAAGGCTTCTGCTCCCCAGTCTCCGCCTGCCACGGCCAGCGAGCCAGAGCCCACGCCTGCCACGGCCAGCGAGCCAGTAGCCTCCGATGTCAGTGAGCCAGCGCCAGTAGCCTCCGACGTCAGTGAGCCAGCGCCAGTAGCCTCCGACGTCAGTGAGCCAGCGCCAGTAGCCTCCGACGTCAGTGAGCCAGCGCCAGTAGCCTCCGACGTCAGTGAGCCAGCGCCAGTAGCCTCCGACGTCAGTGAGCCAGCGCCTGTCCTCTCAGATGTCAGTGAGCCAGCGCCTGTAGCCTCCGACGTCAGTGAGCCAGCGCCTGTAGCCTCCGACATCAGTGAGCCAGCGCCTGTGGCCTCCGACGTCAGTGAGCCAGCGCCTGTAGCCTCCGACATCAGTGAGCCAGCGCCTGTAGCCATGACCGTCCAAAAGCCAGCGCCAGTGGTCGTGCCCGTCCAAGAGTCAGCTCCTCCCGAGCTTTCCAGAGCTCCGCCCTCCGAGCTTTCCAGAGCTCCGCCTTCCGAGCCTCCCGAGCTTTCCAGAGCTCCGCCTTCCGAGCTTTCCAGAGCTGTGCCCCCTGGACTGTCTGTCTGCCCCTCGTTGCCCCCTGGACTGTCTGTCTGCCCCTCGTTGCTCCCCTTGGTCTGTCTGCCCACCACAATCTTCCCCCCCAGTCTATGGACATTTGTTCTTCCTGTTTTTTTTGTTTTGTCAATTTTTGATCGTCTGGAATCCGATCCTTGAGGGGGGGGCTATGTTAGGGTTACCTTGTCTTGTTTTACCGTTGCCCCTTTGGTTTCCATTTTTGTCCCTTTTGTTTTCCATAGGTTCACTTTTGTCCCTTGTTTAGCTCCACTGTCTCACTAGTCTATTGTTTAAAGAACTACACTTCCCAGTATCCACCTGTCTTCATCACTGCCATTTTGTGTCATTGTTCACACCTGTTTATCATTTGTAATCATCCTGTCCTTGTGTATTTATATCCTGGTTTTTGGTTCAGTCCTTGTCTTTCGTTGAATGTTGTTAGCCCGGTGTGTGTTCCCTGCCTGTATTTTCTGTGTTATGTTTATTTCCCCATTGAGGGTTTTCCTTTGTGTTTCAATAAAGTAAGCTTGCACTTAGATCCGCTCTCCTCGTCTGCCTTCGCTGTCTGCATTCGTAACACATAGAGATAAGTGCACTGACGAAAAAAGAGCCCACAGAATTCATGGGAAACACTGGTCATTTGTCACCGAACAATTGTCTTTAAAATGAATACTAGCAAATATTTCTCTCTGTGTATTAAAGACCTTCTTGGCTGCAATCATATAATAATTTTCAATTTAAATTTTCAACACAATTTTCAATTTTGTCCAGAAATGAGAGCCCATTGCCATGAGCAAATATAGCATCAGGCAGGTTGCATACATCCTGGGTTTCATGTGCTGGCCAATCACCTTCCGCTGAGATGAATGTGAATGCAAATTGATAGCTCTCTCCAGGTATTATAGACATCCTCAGTTCCTGCTCCTGATGTGAGAACAGATACATATATGTATTTTTTACATTTCAGTGTCCACACTCCTGGATCAACAACAGGTCTCTGACCAGCAGCAGACAGCATGCATCATTCATGAGAGTATGTAGCTGCATAGGACACTAGGGAGAAGGGAGAGAAAAAGATAAAAAAAGTATTGATCTGCAGTCCACCAGGGATGGAGAGACACTCTATAAGTGATTGCTAACGTCAGAAAAACAACACATGCTTCACTCACATACTGGCACATAAACAAACACCTAAACAAATCCTGAAAGAGATCAATGCTCAAAGAGTTGCAGCTGTAGTTTGGCTCAAAGTAAGCTTATGTCCAACTAGGAAGACATGCTTATATCCATGAGAAATTAGTGTTCTCAGTCAGAACCCGCTATGATCAATGGCTCTGCATGTTTGTGTACCATCGTGGCCAAATTCCTCAAATAACCCCCTCCATTTATATCAGTCCACAGAATACAAAAAGAACTGTTAAAAACAAGTTATACATTGAAATTACTGGACTCTAGGGATGTTCCTGATGCCGAAAACCTTATCTGGAAAGGAACGAATAATGGCTTCAAAATGACTAATGAATTCTACCAAATAAAATAAAAACTATTAGACTGATTATCCAACGAGCACAGGGATAGAGAAATATTTGAAACAATCATATCTAAAATGACGACGCAATGGTGAGTCTGTGAAGCCAGTATGACAAAGTATAAACTTTATGAATGCACACATTGATTTCAAGTTCAAGGTCTCCATTTATTGTGTGCGTCTAAGAAATGTGAACTTGTCAAGAGTAACATTAAGTAGTATACTGTATCATAGACATTTCAAAAAGTTGGAAACTATATATGTTTAAAGCCTTCTCGGTGAGATACATGTGTGAACATGCCTCTGTATCTATGTTGTGTGAGGGGGTGATGATTCTGATCATTAAGAGCAATATTCTTCTAAAACAAAGTGAACTCAAGTAACCTGCAAAGAACAAGCATGGACTGTTTTGAAGGTCTGTATTATATTGCAATGATTTTGCTGGCACTATATCTTTAAGCAATATCATAAATATCACAATATAAAAATGGTCTGCACTTATATAGTACTTTTTTAACCTTAGAGTTTACCAAAGCGCTTTACAATGTGTCCATTGGGAGCAACATTGGCGCTAGCCTGCCATTGGGAGCAACTTGGGGTATAGTGTCTTGCCCAAGGACACTTCAGCATGTGGAGTCGTGTGGGCCGGGAATCAAACCACCAACTCTGCGATTGGCAGCCGACTCGCTCTACAACCTGAGCCACAGCCGCCCCATATTTAGATGGGGCCTGGGTAGTTCAGCGAGCAAAGACGCTGTCTACCACCCCTGGAGTCGCGAGTCCGAATCCAGGGCATGCTGAGTGATTCCAGCCAGGTCTCCTAAGCAACCAAATTGGCCCGGTTGCTAGGAAGGGTAGAGTCACATGGGGTAACCTCCTCATGGTAGTTATAATGTAGTTCTCGCTCTCGGTGGGGTGAGTTGTGCATGGATGCCGCAGAGAATAGCGTGAAGCCTCCACATGCTCTATGTCTCCACGGTAATGTGCTCAACAAGCCACGTGATAAGATGCATGGATTTACGGGCTCAGACGCGGAGGCAACTGAGATTCGTTCTCCGCCACCCGGATTGAGGTGAGTCACTGCACCACCACGAGGACTTAGAGCGCATTGGGAAATGGGCATTCTAAATTGGGGAAAAAAGAATCACAATTTAGAGTGACACTCTTCTGTGTTTTCATGCAGGGCTCATGGATACGCTCTGGGGTGGAACGTACAACGTTTCCCATACAACGATGTAACTTTATGTTTAACCACCATAGTCCAATGCATCGTTGGAGAAATAAACTAGCTATTCACGATTGTTTGCCGAAACTGTAGTAACTATGTCGCACATCCGTAGTTCAAACCATGTTGGTTTAACAATATTGAGCTGTCATTAAGACGTTATGCAGGGGGTGGAGTAATAACTTCTGCAGAGATCAAATGGATATCAAATTGAAATGGCTTATTTACTAGTATGCCATAATGCCGTTTAATGCTAGAAAACTGGTGCAAAAGCGACATGCAATGTAACAGATGCATTGCGCTGCAATTGTGGTGTTTCCCTCTACATCAGACTTCGGGGTTCCCCTGATGCATTTGAGCACATATGCATATGCACACTCTCTAAAAACCAAAGAAGAACTTCACTTATGGGTTAACATGGACATATAAGCTGTGTTCTCTAACAGAAACTGTGAGTCTTAAAGTGCTTTCTCTTAAAAGTGATGCTGGTTAAATTTTCAGAGGGTCCCTTACCACACCCTTCATATTTTTAACATGTTTTTGCACAATGTGAGGACTTTTCAGAAGGTCCCTTAACCACCGTAGGCACAATATCCAAAGAATATCAAGACTAAATGAATAATCTTGAACAATTTCGCAGTGACGCCATTGGACCAGCTTAAATACGAGACAAGCCATTTCATCTTTAAATACCGGACGATCACATATTTCATCATATACTAATTTCATGAAAGGATCCATTACCACATTTACCATGAGACACGAGTTGGTCGGTTAATGTAGTAGTGCAGCAGCATGCATTAATGTTTGAAGACAAGTCGTGGTCAAAATGCTTGTCCTGCGAGGGATTAATGTAAGCAAATTTGGTTGTCTTAAGTCAATGCAAACAGATGAAACAAACAATCCTTTACTAGACTTTGCATTGTATAATATATATATATGCAGCTGTCTATTATGTTAATAAAGGGATAGCCCATCCAAAAATGGAAATGATCTCATCATTTACTCACCCTCATCCCATCCCAGATGTGTATGACTTTCTTTCTTCAGCAGAACACGTGAAGATTTTTAGAAGTATATTTCAGCTCTGTTGGTCCTTTCAGTGTCCAGTATTTTGCGGAATATAAGTTCCGGAAAATGCATTAATTTAAGTTATATAAAAAAAATTTATATAAGTAATTAACTTATATAATTAATATAAGTAAAAACATTTTTTCATCATCTGAAAGGACTTGTGATTTATATTCTGAAGTTGACTTATATACTTAATTTATTCCTAACTGACGTCAGGTGGTCAAACACACGCAAACCAAAACAGATGAAGACATAAGTCACAGAGATGGAGGTAGCATTTAAAATGTGCCTATTCAGAGTATTTGCCTTAGGACTCCAGTCATATCAGTATCCATTACTTTTTTTTTATTTTACAGGGAGAGGGTCCCCTCATGGGGGCTGCCAAAGTCAGGTCAAAATACTACTCTCAGTAACCACCCAGTTATTGGACACCAGGGCTAGATTGGTAATCTGGCACACCTGGTGGGCCGACGCACTTTTGGGCCGATCAGGGGCGGACTGGCCATCGGGAGAACCAGGCCGACCATGAAATGGGCCACGATAAGCTGAAATGAGCCACCACGTAATGCAGAACGGGCCACAAAACAACGCCACGATATGCTGAAAAGGACAGCGTAAAATTTCTATGTAAAATCCCAGGCTGATTTCTCTTCCCAGTCCACCCCTGTTGGACACTTTCACTCTTGGATAAAATGAATCATAGCTGACTGTGAATAGTGAATTTCTACAAAGGGATATATTCCTTAAAAATATTGATTTAAAATTGATGCTGCATCCATGCCACTAGGTGTCTGTCACGAATAACGGTGAAGGTAGCCACGGGACGAGGATCTATTTGCAGCGGAAGCTTTTTATTGAATAACAAGATAAAACATGAACAAAGAAAACATCCACGATGGGAAAAAGGTAAAACAAAACACGGAGGGCATACAAAGGGTTCCACGGGAGAGAACAAAGACAAAGAGCACAGATAACAGACGTCCACATACATCAATGACCGACAGGGGAAAGGAGAAACAAACAGGGTTAAATACACAAACACAATGAAGACTAAACGAGACACAGGTGGGAACAATGAAGAGTGCAGGCAGTGAGAGAGGCCAGGAATTGTGGGAATTGTAGTTTTACACACGGACAGTGAGACTCAGGGCGGACAACAGGGAAAACGTGACATGGAACGGGATCGGTGACGGGTGAAACGGAAAACACGGAGCAGACAACACGGAAACATGACATAAACGTGATGGGTGAAACAGAGAACATAGGGCAGACAACACAGGAACGTGACAACATAGGGCAGACAACACAGGAACGTGACAGTCTCACTGTAAGTCCATGTAAGTCCAAAATTATACCAACAAAAAGGTTACTAAGTGCACCTTGAAAGTAGAGAGAGAGATAGGTTAAAAATATTGAGATGTTTCCATTTTTATACTTTTTTAATGCACTTCCGGTTTACGCCTTGCCCACATCTGGTTATAATAAAATACACACAGATTATTTTGCCATTGCAACAGATACAGACACAGATAACGGCCTTGATGCACACCCTTGCTGCACACTAACTGTTTATCTGAACTCATAATCACCTTGTTATGGAACCATAGGATCCATTTGCAGAAGTATATTATAAAAAGTAAGAATACAAGCATAATTCACAGTCGAAAAGAACAGACATAGGTCAAAATTTAACTAATTGGAGCAAATCAAGTAAATGAAAAAAAAAAAGACAACAGAGAAAAACAGACATGAATGTGAACAGGGGAAAACCCTCATGATTGCAGAAATGAACAGCTAAAACTTCAAAAAGAAGAGACGGAACATGTGTAATTGTAATCAAACAGGAAATCTGTAAACTATGAAGCAGACTTTGTCACTGTGAATTCGGCAAGAGTAGGTAGAATGTTCTTCATCTGAAATCGGTCTATGCTTACCAAAATTTTAACCGCTGCCCCAGGATAGCTTCCTGGTTTCTACGGGGAACCAGAACTCAGGTTTTGAGGATCTGCCACAGGAAAATGAAAACACATTTAAATTGATGCAAAGATGTCTGATAGGAGATAGCGTATGTCAGTAACTGAGCAGAATGGGGTCGATGTCAGTGTACTGGAACATTTGGTAGCAACATTTTGACCTTCTGTGTGATTATGTTGAATGAGAATGGCTAAGGGTGATGAGATTACTTAATTTGGTAAACACCTCTCTCAAGCAATACTTCCAGGTGTGACCCTTCCCTACAGTCTACCCTAATCCCAGGAGCAGGACAATGAGGATGGTTTCTGTGATTCCTGTCTCAAATCAATGATGGGTCCAGAACTTCATAGGATGGTACATCACAATCCTTCCTCCTTGCTGTATTCCTCCCAGTCCTCAAAGCAGAACATATTGCCACACATGTTATATTTAGCTATATTAAGTCAATATTAAGAATCTTTCTTACAAAGTACATTGGTTAATCAAGAAGTGGTGATTGAGCCATGGGTCGTTGCTCAGGCGACAAGGACAGTCAGTCTGGTTTCAAGAGGCTTACATGGAGGGATGCAGCAGTAATTACATGGGAGCTCAAGATGGTATGTGATTGTATTATTTTGTCTCAGACACTCAAAGAGGCCTACATAACTGCAGCTTTATTAATTGGAAGGCAGATTGAACTGCAGCCCCACAAATTGGCCTTACATGGATCGGGTCTTCTTCCATTGACCTGAATTATCTGCCTTCCAATGGCACTTTGTAAGCACAAATAAACAGCATTTTACATTCTCTGACTCTTCAGCATCCAATCATCAACCATCTCAGAAAGCTCTCTGGACCAGGGAAACAGGGTGGCTGGTGTCCCAAACACAAACTGGAAGGGAGTAGGCCTTGTAGAGGAGTGTGTAACTGTCTAGACTGCTCCATTGTCCATGCTATGGTAAAAATGGAGGAAGTGCTTGACCTGAAGTGAAGTGTTCATCCACAGCTATTTCCTGAGGTAAAAAAGTCCTAGCTGTAACAATGGTAACAGGAAGAAACATCACAGATACCAATTTGCATGCTTTTATAAATCCTTTTAATCATCGCATTGATTGTAATGTAAAATGTTAGCATAGGGAGAAGGTCCTAGCTTCAGGGGAGACCGACTGAGAACATGCAGAACATAAAAAATTGTTACTAGCGAGAACCACATTACCAATAAACAAAATTGCATTTACTAGTTGTAGTGTAATTCAATTGTTGATATTAAGTGTGGACATTTGCACTAGTAACAACATAATTATTGAAATAATAAAAAAATTGTCATTTTTACTAGTAAGTAGTACATTGCTGATATGTGAAATTGCAATTTTTAAAGTAAGAAATGAATAGTAGATATCTGTATTTGTGTTTTCACAGGAGTGAATGACAAATAACTGTGAAATTCTTCTAGTGAAAATGCAGTTACAAGAATCAGAAATTTAGTTTTTTACTAGTTGAATTTCCATTTTTGATATTGAGAATGTGTATATCTGTAGTTCATATCCTGCACGTGGTTAAATTAACAGTCCAGAACAACACTGAGTTGTGACTCATCCATCTGTACATCATGTCAGTTGACCATTTAAACCATTAAAAGAGATAATTTTGACATTAAAATTCAAATGCTTAAGTTTTCACACAAAAGCAATGGTCTAGTAGATCACAATATCATTAATATATGCTATGATATAGGGGTTGATCATGTCTTGGAGCATCGTATTATTAAAGGATTGTAACAATGTAAACTGGGGAATTAACTAACCCATAGTGCATTACAAGGTATTCATAGTCCCCTAGGTGGAGAGAATTCTTGCCTCCTATTCATCACATTTTTAATACAACTGAAAATATAGGCTCATTCTAAGCCTTTAAAGATGGTTGCCTCACACACACCTATTCTAGTACAGATGGGACACCATGTTCAGTTCAAATAGAATGCTAGAAAGTACATTTAAAATAGCTGTATGTTCTTCTATGTGACAAATGTTAATACCATAAAACACATGTGCAGGACTTCAAATAACAAGCACATAGCCCACAGTTTAACTATAATTTAAATAAATATAAGAAATATGAGTATTGTTATTTTCCTCTTAATGCATTTCCAGTTCACTGTAATTCATATGAAAAAAAAAATTTAAAAAATGATATATACATTCTTATAAAAAAATTTTAGAATCTAGATAACAAATTAATCTCACACACACACACAAAAACATTTATTTAGCTATACTTGTGAGGACATCTCATAGACTTTCATTGATTTTATAGCAGGTTAACCCTACCCCTAAACCTAACCCTCATAGAAACCTGTGCATTTCATTAGATTTAAAGATAAACATAATTTAGTTGATTTTTGAGCCTTTTTACTATTGAGTACCGGCTAAAATGTCCTCACAAATGGGTTCTCTAGCACTTTTGCTATACTTCTAGGACATTTTCAAAAATATGGTACTCACAAGTATAGCAAAACATGTACACACACTAACACACACACACACACACACACACACACACACACTCATGTTGTGTTTCCATGTTTTATGGGGACTTTCCATAGACATAATGGTTTTTATACTGTACAAACTTTATATTCTATCCCCTAAACCTAACCCTACCCCTAAACCTAACCCTCACAGAAAACTTTCTGCATTTTTACATTTTCAAAAAACATAATTTAGTATGATTTATAAGCTGTTTTCCTCATGGGGACCGACAAAATGTCCCCACAAGGTCAAAAAATTCGGGTTTTACTATCCTTATGGGGACATTTGGTCCCCACAAATTGATAAATACACGCTCACACACACACACACACACACACACACACACACACACACACACACACACACACAGTTTAAGTTATTAAAAATAGTTTTATGATAGGAATGATGATTGCAACAACGATATCTTCATATCAAAATAATTTATACAGAAATAAAGAATGGGTGGTCAAATTGAAAATGCTTGTTTACCAATGGCATTGTGAAGACGATGTCCAAAGCACTGAAGATGGTTCCACTGGTCCAGCTTTATCACGTTGATCATGTTATTTCTATCGCACAAATCTGTCGATCCTCCACAAGTTTCTTAGAGGCCAGCACATCTTTAAAGACCCTGAGCAATTATTTCTCCAGTATGACTGTCTGGAAAGTAAGACGTCTGAAGGCAGACACTTTGCAGTCTTCATTTGCCATGAATGTAATTGACTGTGAGGCTCATGTATGGTTTAAGGCTACTCCACAGGTCAGTCGTTGTAGAATGTTTTCTCAAACTCCTCCACTTCTCTTTCACATGTTTCATTGTACAACCAGGGTAACACTACTTCTGTAAAATATTTGCGGCTTGGCAGTATATATCTTGTATCAACAGTGTGCATAATTGTTATTAACCATTGCTTTTCAGTGGTATATATTGTTACCATGTCCTTCGTGACATGGAATGCCACTGCTTCTGTTATTTCTGGAATTGTGTTAGAAAATGACACTTCTCATGACAGCTGGCATTTAGTAGTTTTTTGTGGACCCGCTGAACAGCTTGTTAAAGGCTTGTCGTGTAATTTACTGCATTCTTCCCATTCAGACTGGTGTCTCTTGTGCAAATGTTGAAATAAAGTAGTTGTCCTGCCGCTTCTGTTTGCAACAGATTTTTGGCATATTTTACACTTGACAAGTTTGTTCGGCATCTGACCTCTAAAACCCGAACCATTTCCAAATCCCTGAGTAAATATTACCCTTTTCTTAGACATGAGTTCCTCTTGTTATGAAGAGTCATCTGCCAGTACCTTCATGTTAACCTGGGTTCTGCATTTAGAGCGTGCACACATGTACAACTGATCACATTGGCGGCAACATCAAGCCAAGCGCTATGAACATTTATTCCTTATTCAGCCATTGGTGGATTGACAGTGTGTCCAACTGTAGCTTTTGATAATATTTTATGAAAAATCTTGATTCCTTGATTAAATTCGAATAAATAAAATCAGACTCTTGTTAAAACCACAATAGTCAATATACGGTCTGAGGCCCCTGATATTTGTTCTCAATAAAGAAAAAAGCTGCTGTAGTAAGGCAGCTTGAAACTACAAGCAGGCGCCTCATGAATATAATTCTTCATGGCTTTAGTCCAAAGTAGGCTCACCTTTCAAATATACTTCACTTGTTTGTCCGCGCATATACAGACGGTTGCTGCATATGCGCCATGACTGCTATGAGATACTGGACTATTTCTCCTCAGGAGTTTAGACACATAAATAGATGTCTTTATATTCTGCAGACTCGAGTTATACAAATATAGGTATCTCCTGACTTCCTCACACACTTTTCTTGATGTGGACATCCACTGTTGTTGTTTCCACATTCGTCTCCTGTTGTTTACCGGCGATTACATCTTCTAACGCTTCTTCATGACAGCAACTGCTCAAATGTGTGTGTTGCCACCTTGTAGAACCACTAATTTGTGCAAAGTATTTCCAGGCACATGCGCATTCAAAGACACGTGGTTAGAAAAATAAGGCTGCATGCGTTCAGTGCTCGAGCACTCTGCTGATGCTGAAATTCGCATCAAACGTCTTGTGAATGCTCAGCATTCGAATCTGACCAAGTATATATTTGGGCTTTATATTATATTAATACACTGTAACAGATAGGGAATACACTTGAATACACTTGCTGTCACTCAATAATGCTGGAAAAAACTGAGTAGCTTTTACCTTCTAGTCATCAGAAATGATGGTGACCATTCAACATATACTTTGTTGATTTGCATAAAACGTCATTCAGAGAATCAATTTTGAAAGCAGTAATGAAAGTGCTGCTTTATTCACCCATGTATTTCCATACTATGCAAGGTTCATTTGAAGTCAGCCAGGGGAATCCTGACAGTTGGGCTGTGAGGAAGAGATAAAGGAAAAAAGATGAAGTTTCAGCATGGAATGAATTAGCATTTTCAGAAGTACTGTTCTACATACACAGCCCCTCGTAAGATTGTGCACATTCATGGTTGATGTACATTTGTACATTTATCACAATTTATTTTTAGGATCCTTGTATCCACAAATAACAAGACCCATGTAAATTCTCAGCTTCACATTTTGTAATGCCTTCTCACTGATAAATAGTGTTGTAGCCATCATCCACATTCATAGAAAGGTCATGAATGAGGAATACTAAAGGTGGGCCTACACATCTCAGGTGTGTGAGAGATCACACGTATGTTATTGCACTGCAGGGGCCACATTGTGCAACACTTCATCTTTGATTTAATTTACAACTTCAACACTGATGTCTGACACCATCCCATTAATCTCCAAAGGCTTCTTGTGTGGGAGATGTTTGATTGACAGCTGTCAGCATCTAGAAAAAAGTTTAGAAAAAACGTGGGCTTTCATGTTTTCTTAAAATGTGTAGGAAATCTTCAAGGTATAATGGAAATAACACAAGTTTACTCCAGACATAGTCACAGTCTTCAGAGTAATTTGGTATGCTGCGTATAGCATCTACGTTTTTATGCTAAACCTAATGACGTAGAAAATGATAAACACTTCTGGTGCTCTTTGTGCAATCTATCACTCATTAAACATTGCAAAATTCTAGCTGAAATGATGTAATCATATAATTAATCTCAGATGGTTTGACACAATGTTAAGTTATATTGCAACCAATGAGTTATATAATGCCTGGAGAAAGCTGTCTGTTAATTAGCGCGAAGCTATCCAAAAGTTAACCGTTCCCATTCATCTCAATGGCAGTACCGGAGGTGCATGACTTAGGACATGCCATCTGTTTTTTTTATTTGTTTGTTTTTTAACCGATTATCTGAGCCAAAAATGTCATATACAATTAATCACTCTGGAGCCACTGCAAAATACCTTGGATATACCCCCATGAGGTCAAAAAAATTAACTTTACTAGAATAATTTTCACCTCACAACAATGGTAAAATACAGTATAATTCTTCTTTGATTTCTGATTGTTATCTATTTTACTAACATTAAATCTATGTTTATTTTAGAACTGAATAGTTGCTGTAATATGCACACAGTTAATGACTTATAATTATGCTTTCACCATAGGCTACGCGTAGCTAAAGCAGTTATGGCATATCCTACCGTGGCCTGACGTGCACCTTACCAAAAATATAAATATGTGTCACATCAATGCAGACCTCAACAGCTGTGACTGGTGCACTTTGTAAACAGAGACCGTCCCCCAGGATGACAAAAATTAATATCTGAGGTAGCGTCGCATTTTCTCGAAAATTATTTTAAGATCTATGCATCATATCACTTTGTTTTTTGGACCTGAGAGTATTGTTTTAAGCAAGAGCATCTGCTGTTTTTATTCCATTGATGTTTCATGAAGTTACAATTATATACCAGATATATTTATGCTGCATAATGTTCACTTCAATGACGTTCATTAATGAAACAGATCAACAAGGACTTTGAGACATACCACACCACTGACATGCACAGAACGGGGGCTACAGGGGCGCAACCCCATTCCCCTTTCATTCACAAACCTAAATGTGCCCTTCACAAATGTAAAGGTGCCCTTTTAAGCGGAGGTGCCTTTAAGAGTGCAGAGATTTAAGCAATTATTGACTTGACTTGAATTGGGTGACAGGTAACATGTATTTTAAATGATATGTACTAAAATCTCAACATGTACATTCTTAAATTAACTTGTTTTTAATGCTACAATAATGTAATCAATATTTTAGAATCCACAAATGACATGGCTTTTGTTTATTTACAAAATGTTAACTTTTTTTTTTTTTAAGTACTTGCTCCGTTTCAAAATGTAAAGTGTTAAAGGAGTGGTTTTGGTAAATTTGCATGAAATGGAATGCCTTATGTTTATGTTATTACATGGATGCCATGTAAAGAAATATCTTTTTCCACCTATAACTTTTAATACGCGAACCAGGCTTGATAATTGATCATGTTAAGAGAGAAAACAGTACCCTTGACCATATTATAATGAATGAATGTGAGATTGGTCTTGTTTATATCTACGTTACACTATGCATTTCATCCACTGTGGACACTGTTTGAAGTTTCAATGATATAAATTATATATTTGTAAACGATAGTCTATTATTTAGCCTAACATCTTACCTTACAACTCAAAATGTCAAAATGACTCATTTTAATCTCACTGCAAGATTTTTCTCCATGCATTACAGGGACCCCCAACAGCTCTGACACAACTCTGCTGTTTACTTTGCAGGTGTTCGATTGTCATTGGATAAATTATGCTATGCAAGGCTAGCATTTATTCTGTTTTGCAAATGGCAAACATTTGATAAACAGGTTTAATTATCAAATAATGTAGGAAGTTTGACTCACTTTTTCATTGTATTTACTTAAAACAGAAGTTTATCTTTACCAGTAAATCTCCCTGGGTTCCACCATGTTTCATGTCATACTGTCATGTTCTCTGTTGTCTTTTGTTTTTGTGCTTTTATGTTGAAGTTTAGTTTAGTTCCTGTTTCCTGTTTGGTTTTTGTAGTCCTTTGTAGTTTCTTTTTATGATTGGTTTCCCTCTGATTGTTTCTCCTTCCCTGATTGCTTCACCAGGTGTCCCTCATTCCCTTGTTTGTTCCTGTGTGTATTTAAGCCCTGCCTTTAGTTCACTCCTTGTCGATTGTTAAATGTAGTTGGCATGTCTGTCCTGGTATGTGTTTTGATCCTGTGCCTCACCCGTGTTAATGTTTGCTCCTGTTAATTTCAGTTTCCCATCGTGGATGTTTGATTTGTTCCCGTGTCTACCTGTTTTTGTATTTATTTATAATTTCATTAAAACCTTTAACCGCATCTGGATCCAGCCTTCTTGTCTTCCCTTCTCCTGTCGTAACAGAACAATCGACCACCAATGGATCCAGCGGTCCAGCAGGCTAACAACCGGCTGCTCAGCCTGAGGCAAGAAGGCCGACCTATAGAGGACCACGTCCGCGACTTCATTGAACTGGCGAGTGTCGCGGACTTCCCTGAATCCTCCCTTTTGGCCTTCTTCAGGGGTAATCTGGACGGTTCACTGAAGGAGCGGCTGCCACAAGCGACATGTGGCTGGACTCTCCGCGACTTCCTTGTGGTGACCCTACTGGTGTGCGACTCACCGCTCTCTGTGGGCGTTGCTGTGAAGGACCCTACCACACCATCCACAGTGGAGTCTCTTCAGCCACCCCCGGCGCCCCCTATAACACCAGCCCCACCTGTCAGCGAACCGACCCCCACGCCAGTCGCGCTCCCAGAACCCACACGGTCCACTTCGTCTGCCCGGAGGAGGGAGAGAAGACGGGCTTCCGCCTCCCGGCCCACGCCTGCCACGGTCAACGAGCCTGAGCCCTCTTCAGCCACGGTCAACGAGCCTGAGCCCTCTTCAGCCACGGTCAACGAGCCTGAGCCCTCTTCAGCCACGGTCAACGAGCCAGAGCCCTTAGCCCCTGATGTCAGTGAGCCAGCGGCTGCAGCCTCGACCGTCCCTGAGCCAGCGGCTGCAGCCTCGACCGTCCCTGAGCCAGCGGCTGCAGCCTCGACCGTCCCTGAGCCAGCGGCTGCAGCCTCGACCGTCCCAGAGCCAGCGCCTGCCGAGCTTCCCAGAGCTCCGCCTCCCGAGCTTCCTGAGCTTTCCAGAGCTCCTCCTCCCGAGCCTCCCAGGGCTCCGCCCCTCCAGCCTCCCGAGCCTTCCAGGGCTCCTCCTCCCGAGCCTTCCAGGGCTCCTCCTCCCGAGCCTTCCAGGGCTCCGCCTCCCGAGCCTTCCAGGGCTCCGCCTCCCGAGCCTTCCAGGGCTCCGCCTCTCGAGCCTTCCAGGGCTCCGCCACTCCAGCCTCTCGAGCCTTCCAGGGCTCCGCCCCTCGAGCCTCTCGAGCCTTCCAGGGCTCCGCCCCTCGAGCCTCTCCAGCCTTCCAGGGCTCCGCCCCTCGAGCCTCTCGAGCCTTCCAGGGCTCCGCCCCTCCAGTCTCTCGAGCCTCCCAGGGTTCCGCCCCTCAAGCCTCTCGAGCCTCCCAGGGCTCCGCCACTCCAGCCTCTCGAGTCTTCCAGGGCTCCTCCTCTCGAGCCTTCCAGGGCTCCGTCTCTCAAGTCTCCCGAGCCTCCCAGGGCTCCTCCTCTCGAGCCTCCCAGTGCTCCGCCTCTCAAGCCTCTCGAGCCTCCCAGGGCTCTGCCTCTCAAGCCTCTCAAGCCTCCCAGGGCTCTGCCTCTCAAGCCTCTCGAGCCTCCCAGGGCTCTGCCTCTCAAGCCTCTCAGGCCTCCCAGGGCTCTGCCTCTCAAGCCTCTCGAGCCTCCCAGGGCTCCGACTCTCAAGCCTCTCGCGCCACCCAGGGCTCCTCCTCCCAAGCCTCCTAGGGCTCCGCCTCCCAGGGCTCCATCTCTCAAGTCTCTCGAGTCTGCCAGGGCTCCTCCTCCCGAGATTCCCAGGGCTCCGCCTCCTGAGCCTCCCTCTGCTCTGCCTCCTGAGCCTCCCATGGCTCCGCCCCCTGAGCCTCCCGAGCTTTCCATGGTTCCTCCTCCCTCTGCTCTGCCTCCCGAGCCTCCCACGGTTCCTCCTCCCTCTGCTCTGCCTCCCGAGCCTCCCACGGCTCCGCCTCCCGAGCCTCCTACGGCTCCGCCCCTAGAGCCTCCCGAGCCTCCTCCGCCTCCCGAGCCTCCTATGGCTCCGCCTCCTACGGCTCCGCCTCCCGAGCCTCCTACGGCGCCGCCTCCCGAGCCTCCTATAGCTCCGCCCTCAGAGCCTCCCGAGCCTCCCACGACTCCGCCTCCAGAGCCTCCTACGGCTCCGCCCCTAGAGCCTCCTCCGCCTCCCGAGCCTCCTACGGCTCCGCCTCCCGAGCCTCCTACGCACCGCCTCCCGAGCCTCCTACAGCTCCGCCCTCAGAGCCTCCTGAGCCTCCTACGGCGCCGCCTACCGCGGCTCCGCCTCCCGAGCCTCCCTTGGCTCCGCCTCAGAGGTCCTCCTTGGCTCTGCCTCACGCGGCTCCGCCAGCCTCCCCAGTGGCCACTCCTCCTCCCAGGCCCCCTGAACCGGCCCTTGCCCCACGGCCAGCTCCTAGGCCCCCAAAACCGGCCTCTGTCCTTTGGCCACCTCCCAGGCCCCCTGAACCAACCCTTGCCCCGCAGCCATCTCCTAGGCCCCCAAAACCGGCCTCTGTCCTGTGGCCACCTCCCAGGCCCCCTGAACCGGCCCTTGCCTTGAGGCCACCTAAACCTGTCCCTGCCCGGTCGATACCTCCCTGGCCTCCTAAACCTTTCCCTTTGTGCCCCCGGGGACTGCCTAATTGGCCCCGTGGACCGTCTCATTTCCCTTTTTGCCCCCGTGGACTGCCTAATTGCCCCTTGGGCCCCCATGGACTACCTAATTGCCCCTTGTGCCCCCGGGGACTGCCTAATTGCCCCCTGTACCTCCTTGGACTGCCCGCCTGCCCGCCTGCCCCCTGTGCCCCTTGGACTTCCTGCCTGCCCCCTGTGCCCCCTTGGACTGTCTGTCTGCCCCTGGTGCCCTCATTTTGTTTTTTGTGGGCTTTTTTGTCTTTTGTTTTTGTGCTTTGGGATCATCTGGAATCCGATCCTTTGAGGGGGGGTTCTGTCATGTTCTCTGTTGTCTTTTGTTTTTGTGCTTTTATGTTGAAGTTTAGTTTAGTTCCTGTTTCCTGTTTGGTTTTTGTAGTCCTTTTGTAGTTTCTTTTTATGATTGGTTTCCCTCTGATTGTTTCTCCTTCCCTGATTGCTTCACCAGGTGTCCCTCATTCCCTTGTTTGTTCCTGTGTGTATTTAAGCCCTGCCTTTTGTTCACTCCTTGTCGATTGTTAAATGTAGTTGGCACGTCTGTCCTGGTATGTGTTTTGATCCTGTGCCTCACCCGTGTTAATGTTTGCTCCTGTTAATTTCAGTTTCCCATCGTGGATGTTTGATTTGTTCCCGTGTCTACCTGTTTTTGTATTTATTTATAATTTCATTAAAACCTTTAACCGCATCTGGATCCAGCCTTCTTGTCTTCCCTTCTTCTGTCGTAACACATACACCATTTCGGTAAAACTAGGTCTAGTTATAGATTTATGCATGAGTATAAAAGTCTAAGAGGTATTCCATTGCACTTTTTCCAAATAAAACTTTTTATAACAGTGTTTACAAAGTGTTTTACAGAAGTCACATTCTGTATACATAAAATGTTAGAAGGAAATTTTAGAAATTAAAGTTGTTAAAAATAATAATATAATAAAATGAGAAAAAAAGAATAAAGTGCAGTACTAAGTAGTCTGCCATCCTGAATTAGAATAGAATGCAGAGCAACCTTAAAGGAGACATATTATGCCCCTTTTTACAAGAAGTAATTTAAGTCTCAGGTGTCCCCAGAATGTTTCTGTGAAGTTTCAGCTCAAAATACCCCACGGATCATTTATTATACCATGTTATAAAGGCCCCTTTTTGGGTGGAATCAAAAACGCGCTGATTTTGTGTGTGTCTCTTTAAATGCAAATGAGCTGCTGCTCCCCGCCCCTGACATAGCTCTGGTCTCAGTGAATACAATCAGAGACAATGGTAACTTTAGCTGCTTTAGCCGTGGAATCAGCTATCAAGCACATTTGGAAAGGTGATTTGCATACATCCTGTTTTATACTGACACTCATTCACAAAGCAGTCCGGTGTAAAATGATTTACACAAAAATACACACATTTTTGTATGTTTTGGGGCACATTTCCTTCAAAAACAAAACATGTCCACTGCGTGTTCAGTTGCTCTGATGCCGGGAGTACATGAAGACTCTTATGTTCACTTTTACATCCAACAACAGAACACTTATGATGCTAATGTAGCTGAGACATTATTCTTCTCACTGTATCTGGTCATTTAAAATGACATTTATTTGATGAATAATAAAACAGAAAATTCATGTCTCTCTTTGGCATAGAGAGAGAGTCTGGCGGTCAGAAGAAGTTGTACTCGGAACCGTCATATCCTGCCGGAGATACAGTAGGAGGCAGGGGGGAGGAGCCTACCCCCGTGCAGGACGGGACTCAACTGGTGGTGATGGGGTGGTGGAGGCTGCCGTGTTAGCACACTGAAACAGCAATGTAATAGATTGTGAGCAGACTTATAAAGCAATGGCTTACATGTGATTGGCTGGGAATTACACAGCTAATGGTGCGATGATCTACAGCTGCTAGTCTTCCCGCTAGAACTACGCTGCGCTTACATTTACCTTTTGATAAATAATCAAACTTAGAATGAGAGACTAGATATCTGTAATCTCTAAAGGGCTATTGATGTACAGGAGGTGCCAAAAATATGTACTCCTCAGCAATGAGAAAACTAGCAAAGTGTTGGCTACATCAACAGTATGTCTGCATCAGAGAATTGATACATGAAGTTCTTTCCTCAGCTCTCACTTGCCCTCATTATAACACAACTTACAGCATATGCAAAAGAATTGATTGCTGTACAACTGGAATGTAACTCTGACTTGCTAATGAGCTAGTGTTTGTAGCGGTATCTTCAAGGGTTAGCCATTCCTTAATATTGTCATATAATGTCATACTGCCAAAAGGCATAAACATAAAATGTAAACATCTTTAAAAAGAAATGGAACTTTGTAAGACTTTACAGAATTGTAATTAAATATAGCTGGTTACCTTTCATTTTAGAGACGTATAAACATGACTGGATGCACACAGTCCATGTTAGTCTATTCCAGAATATTAATATTGTGTTTACCAAACTGAATGGCAGTAATTGCTCCAATTGGCAATCAGACCCACATTATTTCATTTGTCTGCACTAAGCACAATCAGCAGTGTAAAATGTAAATGGCTTTGACATTCAAAATGTCTAAACAATTACAGTTTAGCCTAAAAAAAAATCTACATTTTATACTACTAATTGAGTTAAAAGACAATGGGCTACACCACTACTAGCAATCATAAACAGCGTAAAATGTGGTAGGACTCTAGTTCATTGGAACTGCAGAACAAAAGGTTTGTTATTGCATAAGGTTTATTCTCATTTATATGCTAAGCTGCATAATTGCCCAGTTTCCTAAATAAATTCAACTTCAATCAGTCTTTCATGTCCATTTCTATATTTACTTGTTTATTTGGCAAGAAACCTGACGACCCTGTTGGGGTTTGTTATGTGTACATGACTGTAGCTAACACACTTTGTTTTAAGGTTCTACAGCCTAAACGTATTTGTTTTAATGGCAGCAATCTCTCAAAGGGGTTTTAAATGGCTTATTGACAACCAATGAGCAACTAATTCTGTTTCATGTTGTACAAACTTATTATTTCCCAACGAATTCAGCACAGCACATAGCTAAAGTAGATGATTAATAGCTACAGTGAAGAAATTTGAATTAGTTTAATGTAGAAGACAAGGGATTCAAAGCGTCCCTGACTATAAACACTACCAATTAGCAATGCATATTTGTTTATAAAGCTCAACCAAGCAGTTCCTTTCATTAGAGAGTGTATGTTAAAATGCTCCGGTAAATATCATATCAGCTGCTCACATCTTGATTGTTGCTAACCATCTCAGCAAAGCAATTAAAAGATGTTGCTATTGGCAACGGCTGCATCTAAGAGATCTGTGGGCGGCAGGAGGATATTGGTGGATGTTGGATAGACCCCTGAGATGATGTTCAACAGCAGCAGGACAGCAGAGCAGGTTTTGTGCCTGTTAAACCGTCATGCGCTCTTGATAGAGCGTTTCTCTGTGCTGGCAGATGTTGAGACTTGAGGGGGCTTCTATTTACTTGTTACAGTGCCACTTCACAGCACATCATTCTTGTTTAAACTAATGAAAGGAAAAAACAAAAGCTAGCACTCAGCGGAGACTTTACAAAGAATGAATTGACCCCGCTAAAATGCATTTTATTTGCACGCGCTGTCTGTGCCAGTTTAGCATCTGATTTACTAAAGGAATTATGCAAATCAGGCAATGGCACAAATGCTGCCAAAAAATCTTGTGTGCAAAGTCTGTACAGCTTCACCCCACTACTGTGATCCAGACACCTGAATCGTGCTCACAAATGTAAAAAATAATAATAATAATTATTATTATTACATGAGTTATGACTAAAAATTATATTTTAAATTACCCATTTTATCCCAAGAAATATATATATATATATATATATATATATATATATATATATATATATATATATATATATATATATATAAACTATTATTGGTATCGACGATATTGGACTTGAAATTATTGGTATCGGGTCAAAAAGATAAGCAGTAGTACAGTGTTTACGTTTTGTGAATAAACCGCAATCTATAATGAGCCTAATTTACATAGAAAGTGTATTTTCGGCAGCGCTATACGCAATGCATAATTTGATTTAATTTAAACCCACTGATCTCAGTTCAGAAGACTCTGTTTTGTCAGTAATTAGTACTTAGTATACTTAGTTTCAGTTAAAATATCCTATATTCACTATACATTATCACATTGAGAATTAATGGATGCATCCAAAAACTGGAAAATGTTGCTTTCAGAGGCTTTATATGGAGTGAGGATGAAAATAAGGTGCATTTCAAACTGTTCTGAGACCAGTCAGACAGACATTACATTAGAAGTTGTCATTCACTAAATAGGGAGCAAGGGAGCATCATATGATGCAATGCATTCAATCTAAACTTCCTATTCAGTTTCAGGCTGCAGATGATGTTTGGACCACCCAGACATGGGAAAATGGTAATCAGTTCATAGATTCAGAATTTATAATGTGTAATTTTATTTTAACATGGTTGGCAGTGATTGGATGATGCATTTGGCAGACGCTTTTATCCAAAGCAACTTACAGTGCAATTATTACAGGGACAATCCCCCTGGAACAACCTGGAGTTAAATGCCTTGCTCAAGGACACAATGGTGGTGGCCATGGGGTTAGAACCAGCGACCATCTGATTAACAGCCCTGTGCTTTAGCCACTACGCCACCACCACTCCATGACACTCCATGGTCTAAATGGGGTTTTTTTGCACGTTTGTTAGGGCTACAAGTTACATATCGAAAAGGGAATGAAAAATGCACACAGCAGTCACACTCAAGGTTAAAGCTAAGAGATATGTACTACAAGTAAAAAATTACATTTAAAAAAAATTATTTCATGGGGTCTTTAAACATTAGTACCTCAGAAATGATCACATAACACCTGGATTAGTTGTGCATTTAAATCTAGTAATTATGGTACTGTGTATGTAGTTGCCAAGAAGCTCTCCTGCATACTATGGAAGGTGACATCCAAACATGAAATTGGGCACAGGTTGCAGATAATTTGTGTATAATTCAGCTGAAGTGTGTCATTTCTGCAGCACCGGGCAGAATTGCAAATATAAAAAAAATTCAAACAGTCTTCCATATACACACTTATCTGCTGTTGATCGAACAAACAGATAGTCACGGCCCCAACGCGTGCGATTGGTTGAGTCAATGTTGTTATGTCGAGCTGGATGGTAGCTTAAAGCTAACAGGAATTTATAGTGCCAGAGATACAGTATTTACAGTTCTTCTGAATGACTTTCTTCTAGTTGTTTCTGCATATTAAGCAGGGTTTTTTTTTATAATATGTTTTTTACACCTAAAAAGTTTTAAAATCAAAGTATACAAACACAGAGACCTACATTACAAAAGAGGAAAAGCTTGTGAGACAATATAACAGGATTGGTCAAAATAATGTTTTTACATTTCCTGGTTTCTATGGGAGTAGAACCAGTGTTTTGTAGTGAATGCGGTTACTTCCTGGTTTCAATGGGACTAGAACCGGCATCTCAGAGTGAACACGATTACTTCTTGATAACTTTGGCAGAGATCTTCTATACTGAGATAACTACCTTTGCACTTTTACCATAGGAGAGAGCATAACGGTCAACAACCCTGTCACAACAGTAAGTCACCGTTTGCGGATACCATACAAATGAATGGGGAGGGCCGTAAACTTACACCTACCTGTAAAAAATATCTGTGATTTCTCTTAAAAAACAAAAATGTTATTGTAGTAAACTATACACATAGTTAATTCCAAAAGAATTGTTTAGTGCAAAACATGTTGAAGATAAGTAGATAGGTGGTCAATTCATTAAGTTATGAACTTTTTCTTCACAAAAGCAGTTTATTCAGCGTAATGAAGCATCTCCATCACATCCTGAATACAGTTACAATATTTTGTATTTAAATACGTAACCTTGTTGCATGTATTCCATTACTCCCCAACCCTGAAAATGTCTCTGGAGGACAGCAAGGGATATTGTTAGTCATCCAGTCAGTCAACCTGCATCAACAGCATCCCTATCTTTATTCCTGAACCAATCATTCCCCTGCTCTTGTTTTTCTTTTTCGTTCACTTGTTTTCATGTTTTTGTTTTTCTATATGAGCTGCTTTATGCACCAGGGAGAAGATTTAATAGATAGTGGACTACTTCAAAGCACTCCACCTGAAACGCCATCATTCACCGGCACTGAATTAGCATTAGTGAGAGAGCGTGTGTGATTATGTGACTCGCTCCCCATGCAGAGGAGGTAATGGAGCTATTTAGCGCTGCACAAATCAATGGTCACAGCCAAGTTGGATGCAACAAACATACTTGGCATGTGATGGATTTATGGATGGAAAGTTTATGCAGGAGCTTAATGAAAGAATAACTAATTGTAATGTCAAATTGATAAGCCTGAAATATTTACAGATGTGATTTTGTAAAGATGTGTATGTGTTAAATGCATGTTTGCTAGAATCCAAAGCGGTTCTGAAACAGTTCTAGATAGTTTGTTAACAAATAAACTAGCTTTTTGACCCTTATCAAAAAGTACTGTGGTGGTTTAATCCCACAGGAAAGAAAAATCACAAATGCGATCTCTTAAAAATCTCAGTTGTTTGTACTTGATTATGATGAGTTTGGAGAGCATGGAGACTTTTACGGTTCTGCTTCTAATATCTTTCTTAGAACGCTGCATGTTTCCACTAAAATGACCAGCCTTATCTCATGAAAATTAGATCCAAAGTTCTGAGGTGAAATGTCCACTGAGTAGTTCAACAGTCAACTTTTTTCCAAATAGATAAGGTTTTTATGGTTAATCAACAAAACCTACCCCCCTTCCCTAAACCTAACCGATAGTGTCATAAAAAGCGAATGTAAGATGAAAAACACAATTGCTTTAGAATCCCCAACATTTTCTGGTGCCTCCATGACAAGGGCTTGCAATAACGGAACAATTTTAATACTTCAAAAAGTCATTTTTATGATGCCTCAGATAGCAGAGAATAGACTGGCCACAAGATTGTCAATGTGTGTGTGTGTGTGTGTGTGTGTGTGTGTGTGTGTGTGACTGTGCGTGTTTTGTGAATAGGTGAGTGAATGTTTTCTCCATTATCATTTCAACATTAACAGATTTGGCAATTATATAAGAGATGACACATTTCAGTAAGTTGAAAAAGCTGAGACTATATTGTGTTTCCAAAATTCTAAAAGAGATTCTCCAGAAACTTCTTCAGACTCAAATGATGGAACTTGTCACTTTTGTGGATATGTAGCTAATAAAACTGTATATATTATACATAGTCTATATGCGATTTGGAACAAAAGACACCTATATTTGTGATCTCTGGGATAGTCCTATATTTCCAATGTCATTGTAGTGGGCTGGAAATTATATCCAAAAAGAAAATACCCCCCCCCCCCCCCTTTAATTTAATTTTGTATTGTTTATTACCGTTTCAAACTAACAAAGTTCAGTTCTTCAATTAAAACATTTATGATGTATTAAGAGAGGTATGGGTTGAATTAAGAGGTTTTAGTGTAAATTCTTATGGTCTCCTGTAGAGGGCGCTTTGCGCTGGCGTATAAGAGGTGTTGCATGATCTGGCCATTGTTGCCAACTTAGCGACTTTGTCGCTATTTTTAGCGACTTTTCAGACCCCTTTAGCGACATTTTTTCAAAAAAGCGACTAGCGACAAATCTAGCGACTTTTTGGACAAACCTTAGCAACTTTCCAAATTCCAAATATCGCCAGTACTGCAAGCGTGAGGTCTTACTCCCGCTAGCGCCTGCTCTGTTCAGTGAGCGGCTGAGAGGAGCAGCACATTCCGCTGACTGCACGCCAGCGGACATAGACATGAATGAGCTGCACATGTGCACGCTGTGTTAGCAGGAACCAATCAGTGATCGCATATCAGCTGCCTTCTCCTTTGTTTTAATTCAAAACATTTAATTTGGCCGTTTCTCGCTATATACTTATATAAAAACAGTATGAGCACGGTTTAGGGGAGATAACCGTTATTATAAACTAAAGTAGGCTACAGTACCGAGAAATTAGGCAGAATGCAAATACGACGCGATGACGTCATTAATATGCTAATGACGCATGACGTCATCTGGCGACATTTAGCTACTTTTCGAGCAGGCTTTAGCTACTTTCCATTGAAAATAGTTGGCAACACTGGATCTGGCCAGATTCAATTAAACGCTGCCAGAGCTTGCACCCACTTATCGTTTTGTGATATTTCTCTTTCTTTCTACAGGTGAGCAAATGGGTTAAGAATGTAAATTAATTATTAGAAAGTAAACGGTATGTGTCAGAGTGTGCAGGGAATGCGTTAAGATGTTCTTTCTCTGTGTAAAAACATTTATTTAATGTATATGTTCAGCTATTGTTGGATTCATGCATTCAAGAAAAATGAGTAATCAAAGATAAGGGTTTGAACGTTCCAATCTTTGAAAAGATATGAATGAAATGTAGTTTAAAAATGTTGTAAAAGGAGATGGGATGTTAATTTGCCTGATCGGAGAAAACGTGAGAGTTAAACTGAAATTACTGTTAGTGGTGCAGAGCCAACATGGCGCTGAGTGTAATAAGTTAGATCCAAGATGGCAGCCTCCGTGTGTGAAGCGTTGTCAATGTGACACGGAATTCAATGTGTAAATGGCATTAATCTTTATTCTAACAGTTATGTAAACACAACCAGTGTTATTAATATTTACAAAAAAAAAATGCAAAATGTGTGAACTGAGTATATGTATATTTCTTTACACACTATTACGACAGTGTAATATTACAGATCATATTGTATGGTATTGAAACACTAATGAGTCAGAAATAATGCACAAAAACACCTGGAACTTGAAAAGACTATTGAAAATGTGTGTATTGAACTTGGACGGTTTATGTTATGTTAATGAGTGTTTTTGCTTAACACAGACATGTGATGTTGAAACTACCATGAATGTCAAGAGTGCTTAGGCATTGGATAAATTAAGTTACTATTTCTTTTAAATTTAATTGGAAGAAAATCTATTATGAGCAGATTCAATTAAACGCTGCCAGAGCTTGCACCCACTTATCGTTTTGTGATATTTCTCTTTCTTTCTACAGTTAACTATACAACTTTAAATTATCCACTCAAGCCACCCTGACCTGAGGTGGGTAACAACTTGGGGGCTCATCCGGGATTAGCGCCTCTTGGTGGTCAGGTGCTAATCAGTGACGAATCACAGTGAATACGTCAGTAAGACTAGACCAGCAATTCGAACAAGTGACTTCAACATTCCAGTCATGAGTACTCTTCGAGAAATACGGTGGGACATTGAGAAGCAACTCCACCTGTTGGTCAGCTCATCAAACTGCAAGGTGCTCTACAAAATAGCAGAGTGTTGCCACGAAGGGGAAGGTGAGTTGCTCCCAAGCGTGGATGCCGCAGAAGTGGAACTCTATGACTTCATTGTTGACTTCTTGAGAGGGGAACAACTGCAGAGTCTGGAGGACCAAGGGATGGCCCACTTGCTTAACCTCCGTGCCCTCATTGATGATTTGACTGACACAGGACAAGGCTTCACCACCAGTGAAGAAGAGAGCACAGAGACTGTGGAACAGATATCACAGTCAGCATCAGTAGCTGCAGAGGTACAGGTAGAACCAACGTCAGGTTGGGCAACCTCTTCAAGACCTGAATTAACTGTTGGATCGCCGAGAGTGCCTGAACAAGTGACTGGTTTGATCAAATTATCAGATGTTGCATCATATTTGCCACGTAGAGAGTTTAAAATTTATGGTGGACAAATTGCTGATTCAAATTCTGACTTGAGTTACAATAGCATTTGCAAACAAATTGATGAAGGTATTGCTGAAAATTTCACAGAATCAGAAATCATTCGAACAGTGTTAAAGGTTATAAAACCTGGTACCTTTAAAGAGATGCTCATTACTAAAGACAGCCTTAAAGTAGTTGAGTTGAAATGGTTCCTAAGAGCTCACCTTAGGGACAAAAGCAGTACTGAATTATTTCAGGAGTTGAGTAATGCAAAGCAACAAGACAGAGAAACTCCCCAGCAGTTTGTGTACAGGTTAATGGGTCTTAAGCAGCGAGTGTTGTTTGTTTCACAACAAACTGAGTCTGAGTTTCAGTATGACCGCAAACTGGTCCAAGGTGTTTTCCTCCATTCACTGTATCAGGGTCTAAATGAAAAGTACACATATGTTCGGAGAGACATTAAATCAGTAATAACAAGACAGACTAGGTCTGATGATCAGATTCTAGAAATGATTACACAGTCTGTTAGTGAGGAGACTGAAAGACAAAAACGAATCGGGCACACACACAAACCCAAAGTCTCAATTGCTAGTGTAACACAGCAGGGTGATGTAAATGGGCAGTGTTTTCCCCAGAGTCAATATGAAGTCAAAGCCAATCGTGATGCTATCCAAGAACTCTCTGTGCAAGTATTTGCTTTGACCAAGAATCTTGAGAAAGTTGTGAGGTCCATTAGCACTAGTGGCCCACAGCAAACTAAAGTTGCTGCAGCAAGTGCAGAAAACCAGACAAAATCAGAAACAAAGGGAAAGTGTAAACTACGTATACGACAAAACACTGACACTTGTACTCACTGTTTTCTATGTGGTCAAGCAGGACACCGGGCCATGGGCTGTCTACTGAAAAGTCAAGCGTTAAAAGAGAGGAGGTCACTGGGGAGGGACCACCAGTGACTGCTGAAGATCTTGTGTCCCAATCTTCTTTCAGTGCATTCCAAGGTGAGACATCTGTAACCAAGAGCCCACCAAAAAGAGTTAATGCTAAAGAAGACATGAATGGAGAGAAACGGGTTGCACAATTGATTGGCAGCCATTGCATGATAACTTGCCAATTAAATGGTGTTCAAGCTCAAATGCTCTTAGACAGTGGGGGTCAGGTCAGCATTGCTGGAAGAATGTGGCTGAAACAAAACTTACCAAGAGTTGAAATTCAACCATTGAAATCCTTACTAGCAAATGGCCAGCTGAATGTCATTGCCGCTAATGGGACAGTTATACCCTTTGATGGATGGGTTGAAGTACTATTAGAAATATCAAGTAGCAAACATGGGAGAATCGCCATCCAGGTACCCCTGTTGGTGAGTCAAAAGTGCATGGACTGTCCCCTGCTGGGGTTCAGTGTGATTGAGGAGATCATAAGAGAGAATTGTGACTTTACAAATAACAACAGTTTAATTGATCTGCTTTCTGAGGCCTTGAAGTTGCAGAGAGACTCAGCTGAAACCTTGGTGTCTGCCGTGAATTCAAACTACCATTTAGACTGTAATGCAGGCTGTCAAGTAAAGACTGGAAAGGTAGGAGTCACCATCCACTGTGGTCAAGTCTTCGAGGTGAGATGTCGAGTAAAAGGGTGGCACGATGGTGGAACTATGATGTTTGAACCAGCTCCAGAAAGTTCCATCCCAGAAGGTTTGGAGTTATTTCCTGCTGTTGTGAATGTGCCTCCTGGTGCCTCAAAGACCGTGAAAATTCCCATTCAGAATTCCACAAGTCACAGCATTTACCTACCTCAGAGAATGATGGGTAACATCGAACCATTCAGAGAAACAAGACCAGTGTACATGCCATCTCATGACCAGGATTCAGAGAAGCAGGTCCGTAGTGCACTTTTGTGTTCATCCCAGCTCACGGCAGATGATGATTGTAAAGTAGAAAACTATCGTGAGTGTAAGGCTGAAGATAAATGGCACCCACCTGTTGATCTGGGACACCTCAATAAACATGAGCAGGAAGTTGTGAGAAAAATGTTGTTCGAGGAGTCGGATGTATTTGCTCGAGATGAGGGTGATATTGGATGTATACCTGGTTTACAGTTAAAAATAAGTCTTTCAGATAACACACCAGTTCAGAAGTGTTATAATGCCATTCGAAACCCCTTTTAAGGAAGTCAAAGACTATGTGCAGAACCTTTTACACAGGGGTTGGATCAAGAAATCTTCATCTTCATACTCATCACCAGTGGTATGTGTAAGGAAGAAAGACAAAAGTTTGCGCTTGTGTGTTGATTTTCGAGACCTTAACCGCAAGACTATTCCTGATCGACATCCTCTACCCAGAATTCAAGATCTGCTGGATAGCCTGGGTGGAAATTCCTGGTTCTCCATTTTAGATCAAGGCAGTGCTTACCACCAGGGATTTGTGAGTCAGGAATCTAGACATGTTACTGCATTCAGCACTCCATGGGGGTTATACTGAATGGGTGCGTATCCCTTTCGGTTTAACAAATGCACCAGCTGCATTCCAGAGATGCATGGAAGGAGTGCTGGAGAGTATTAGAGATGAGTGCTGTGCTCCTTATTTGGACGATGTATTATGCTACTCAAAGACCTTTAGCGACCATGTTGAACATCTCAGAAAGGTGTTCAATCAAATGAGAGAACATGGAATCAAGCTCCGTCCAAAGAAATGTGAGTTTTTTTAAAAAACAAGTACGATACATTGGCCGTTTGGTGTCAGGAGAAGGAATTCAAATTGACCTAGCAGACTTGGAAGCTGTCAGGACCCTGAAGAACAAGGAACCTCGCACAGCTGGAGAAGTGCGAACGCTGCTTGGATTCCTTAGTTATTACAGGTCCTTTATCCAAGACTTTTCTAGACTGGCAAAGCCTCTCTTTGAGCTACTCCAACGTCAATCTGAACAAAGTGAAGGTATTCAAGAATCCCAGGTTCACAATAGGTGAGGTAGAACGAGGAAACTTGAAATGGGGCAGCTTCACTCCAGAACCTCAATTGTCTGGACTGCAGCACATCAGAGTGTAGTCTCCAAATTTGTGGACATGTTGACCAGCCCACCAAGCCTAGCCTACCCAGATTTTGACCTGCCATTTGTATTGCACACTTATGCTTCAAATAATGGTCTGGGAGCAGTTCTTTACCAGCGGCAAGGCAATAAACTCTGTGTCATTGGCTATGGGTCCCGCACTTTAACTCCAGCTGAAAAAAATTACCATCTACATTCTGGTAAACTGGAATTCTTGGCACACAAATGGGCCATTTGTGATAAATTTAGAGACTATCTGTACTATGCTCCAACATTTACAGTCTATACAGATAACAACCCGCTTACCTATGTCCTCAGCACTGCAAGGTTGAATGCTGTTGGGCAGCGTTGGGTGGGTGAGTTAGCTGACTTTCACTTTGACCTAAGATACAGACCTGGAAAAGCCAATGCTGATGCAGATACACTGTCAAGGTATCCCCTGAAACTGCAAGTGTCCTTGGGAGAGCACACAGAGACATTATCACCAGAAACTGTATCTGCCATTTGGCAGGGTAGTAAAGCGGTGTCGGATAGTGATGAACCTTGGGTAGCGGCATTACAGCTCAGTACTCCAAGTGAAGAAGTCACATCAATAGCAAGTTGTGTTTCCACCATCACACCTGAAAACATCAAAGCTGCTCAGCAAGATAATTCAGCAATAAGTGAAGTGATCAAGTTCAAAGAACAAGGCTGGACACCAAATGAGAGAGAGAAAAGTAACTTAAAAAGAGAAACCAGGAGACTTCTTTTCGAATGGACTAAACTGGAGTTGGAGGATGGGATTTTGTACAGAAAAATAGGACAGATCAAACAGTTAGTTCTCCCCCAGAAGTTCAAAATGATCGTACTTAAGAGGTTGCACGATGACATGGGGCATGTGGGAGTAGAGAAGGTGCTTCATCTTGCTCGTGAACGCTTCTATTGGCCCTCAATGAGGAAAGAGATTGAGGAGTATGTAACAACAAAGTGTGCCTGCATCAAACAAAAGCATCCACATATCCAACAACGAGCACCTATGGTTTCAATCACCTCCAGTGCTCCATTTGAGCTTGTGAGTGTCGACTATCTACACCTTGAACCGAGTAAAGGTGGTTACGAATACATCCTCATTCTGGTAGACAATTTTACCCGTTTTGCAGAGGCATGAAATGAATGGAAAGACTACTTGCCTCATATTGTGCATGCCTACAATTGCACAAGGCATGAAGCTACAGGTTACTCTCCGTTTTTCCTCTTGTATGGCAGATCACCTCGATTGCCTGTTGACTTGTTGTTCAACCTGAAAAACGTGACAGAGTACAAATCATCAATCTTTTGCACAAAAATGGGAAAACAGAATGAGACAAGCTTACCAGATTGCGACAGAAAACAGCCAAAGATCTTCAGCTAAGGGTAAGAAATACTATGACAGAGCAGTGAGAGGTGCCATACTTCAACCAGGTGACAGAGTTTTGGTCAGAAACCTTTCAGAAAGAGGTGGCCCAGGAAAACTACGTGCTTACTGGGAGAAGGATGTACATCGTGTCATGGAACGCATCGGGGATGGTCCAGTGTATAAAGTACAACCTGAGACAGGTAGCAAGACTTTGCGTGTGCTCCATCGCAACCTCCTGCTTGCTGTCAATGACTTACCTTTGGAATGTCCAAATCCTGAAATAGAACAGAAAAAGAGTGTCAGACATAAGAGACAATCAACAAGACAGCAAGAGAATAAGTCCGGGTCAGATACCTCAGATGAGGAGGAACATACTTACCGGTATAACCTGCGCAAGAACATCCCCTGTTACAGATTTGTGACATTTCAACAAAATAAAAGTGATCATGTACCTCAGACAACACAAAAGATCTCTAGCCTTTGTCCAACGGCTGTTGAATTCTATCCTGCGGAACAAAGTGATCCCAGGGAGAACCTGGTTGAAGAATTGAATCAGGAGCATCTCAACACTCAAAGATCCATTCCACATTCAAGGTTGGAGTCTTCAGACAATGATAATGAAAGAGTTGAGAATGTTGAATGGGACGATCCAGAACAAGAGTCACGAGACAGGAGTGAAAGAGAAGTAGTCATAAATGCAGAAAATGAAGTTGTCTGCGAAACAGAGTTGATGAGGGAGGGAAATGTAAGGAGAACTCAGAGAGTGGCAAGACCAAGGAAAGTGTTCACATACGATGCTCTGGGTAGGCCATCGTGGAGAGCAGAAGCAAAGGCACTGTGGTCTACACAACAGTACATCCCACCAGTTAATGCTCCTTACTATCATTACTTGCCCAGTCATCCTTGCTGTTGTTACCATTAAACACAGAGAAGTAGCAATAGTATAGTGTAAAGATAACAGATGCCCCCCCCTTAATTTTGTATTGTTTATTACCGTTTCAAACTAACAAAGTTCAGTTCTTCAATTAAAACATTTATGATGTATTAAGAGAGGTATGGGTTGAATTAAGAGGTTTTAGTGTAAATTCTTATGGCCTCCTGTAGAGGGCGCTTTGCGCTGGCGTATAAGAGGTGTTGCATGATCTGGCCAGATTCAATTAAACGCTGCCAGAGCTTGCACTCACTTATCGTTTTGTGATATTTCTCTTTCTTTCTACAGGTGAGCAAATGGGTTAAGAATGTAAATTAATTATTAGAAAGTAAACGGTATGTGTCAGAGTGTGCAGGGAATGTGTTAAGATGTTCTTTCTCTGTGTAAAAACATTTATTTAATGTATATGTTCAGCTATTGTTGGATTCATGCATTCAAGAAAAATGAGTAATCAAAGATAAGGGTTTGAACGTTCCAATCTTTGAAAAGATATGAATGAAATGTAGTTTAAAAATGTTGTAAAAGGAGATGGGATGTTAATTTGCCTGATCGGAGAAAACGTGAGAGTTAAACTGAAATTACTGTTAGTGGTGCAGAGCCAACATGGCGCTGAGTGTAATAAGTTAGATCCAAGATGGCAGCCTCCGTGTGTGAAGTGTGGTCAATGTGACACGGAATTCAATGTGTAAATGGCATTAATCTTTATTCTAACAGTTATGTAAACACAACCAGTGTTATTAATATTTACAAAAAAAATGCAAAATGTGTGAACTGAGTATATGTATATTTCTTTACACACTATTACGACAATGTAATATTACAGATCATATTGTATGGTATTGAAACACTAATGAGTCAGAAATAATGCACAAAAACACCTGGAACTTGAAAAGACTATTGAAAATGTGTGTATTGAACTTGGGACGGTTTATGTTATGTTAATGAGTGTTTTTGCTTAACACAGACATGTGATGTTGAAACTACCATGAATGTCAAGAGTGCTTAGGCATTGGATAAATTAAGTTACTATTTCTTTTAAATTTAATTGGAAGAAAATCTATTATGAGCAGATTCAATTAAACGCTGCCAGAGCTTGCACCCACTTATCGTTTTGTGATATTTCTCTTTCTTTCTACAGTTAACTATACAACTTTAAATTATCCACTCAAGCCACCCTGGCCTGAGGTGGGTAACATCATCATTAGATTATTGCATTGCATAATGTATTATCTAAGAACTTGAAGGCCTGAACATGTAGCATTTTCATCCAAATTGTGAAGCCCTAATCTTAAAATTGTCTCAAACTGTGCTCAGATTTGCCAAGATAAAGTAAAATTATAAATGAACTCAAACATTTCTTATCAAAATTGTCAAGAACAAATTATTTTAGCTATACTATCCAGCTCTTGCATGTCAACAAATGACTTATTAGGGTCTATTTTAGATTTATTTAGTTATTTAGAGACAGAATGAACATCCTAATCTTAAATCAGGGCCAGTACTAAGATGCAATCTTTCACTTGTATGTTTAGGTGGGGCAACGTTGATCTTTTCACCTTTAGCTTGGGATGGCAGAGTGACTATTGATCGTTTTAATGTCAGTCAGGGCGGGGACATCAGAAGTTTCCCAACCTCCTCTTAGACCTGGTCATTACTTAAATTAAATATGACTGACAACTCCCAAGTCTCCCTCTGAGCAATAAAAAATCCACTGGGATGGGACAGTGATGCAATCATATGGTAAATCCATGATACTTTAATATATACCATGGTACTAAATTATTACGATATTCATATTATTCTATTCACATGGCACCCCAAGGTATCTCAAAGAGTACTGTGGCTCTACCATTCTACATTAGTGCTTTTTTGCTAGTGAAGGCTTTAATACTGTTATTTTGAAATTGCCTACCAAAACACAAGATTCATTCTAGTATATTATTGGGACAAATACCTGCACATTTTGTTCTGGTGGACTTATATATATATATATATATATATATATATATATATATATATATATATATATATATATATATTGTTCTAAGAGGACTAGAAGGCTGATAGCACCTGAGTTAGATAAGAGAAGGGGGTCGTTTACACATTTTAGGAGGACTGTGTCAGTACTGTAGAGGGGATGGACACCGGATTGATACGATTTATGAAGTTTGTTATTTTCCAGGTGAGCCTGTAACTGAGAGGTAACTACCTTTTCTAATACATTAGTCAAAATAGGCAGGTTGGAGATAAGCCTGAAGATGCTCAAACTGTGAGTAATAGAGGCAATTTTTAATCTTAGTGGTACATGACCAGTAACAAGAGATCTGTTAATCATGTGGCCGATAGGTGAAATAATAGCAGAGAAGGAGATTTCAAGGAGATGAGTTGGTACCAGATCAAGCTGACAGGAAGAGGAGTTTGATTTACTTATCAGGTCTATTACCAAAGATGAATTGGTAGTTGAAAATTTCATGAAGAGGTGGACTGAGGTTGCAGGAGAATGTTCTGAGGAATTGGTTGGAGAGAAAACTTGGTAGATCTAATAAATGTCAGAAAGAGTAGCAGTTGGAGGTTTGATATGTTTGTTAATATTAGTAATAGGATTTTTGGGTTTACACTTGGCATTATTAATGACAGAGGATAGGTAGGTAGAGAGATTTATATTTAACACATGATCAGAAAAAGCAGTAACATGAACACTAAATGTGCCTTTCACACTACCACTTTTGATGCACAGTCGGGTACAAATTATGTCAAAGTTCGGTTTGTTTGGATGATGTGAACGCTGTTTTCTGAACTCGGGTGTGCATCCGTGAACCGCTCCTGTGTCCACAAGAAAAGGTGATCTGGATTACGGTTCATGTAAACTCTGGTAAGGTTTGTTGCTGATATGAACCCAATCGTACCAAATTGTGGAAGTGAACTGCTTGTGATGACATATAATTAGCATCTTTGCAGGCCCCCGATTGCAATTGCGGCAGACAAACGGTAGCATTCATCACACCATTACACAAGCAATGCACCTGTGGCAGACAAGAGCAAGTGTCAAGTGTCATTCTGTGCATGGCACGTTTTCATGGAAATTCAAAGAGAAAAACTTTAATACTTAAAGTTACTTAACACAGTGACGTCTTCTCATGATGTTTCCTATTTACAGTGGTAAACAGCTACCACTTGTCCTCCTGTTGGTGACCTGATCGGACAGCAGTTTGGACCCAAATAATATGTTGTGAACCGAAACAAGCATGGGCATGGGGAGGGGTTAAATGAACTCTAGTCTTGAACTCTAAAGAGGTAAATTCAAAATATTTACCCCGAAAGGGCCGTTTATTAAACCGAGTGCTTTCTGAGTGTAATTTGATGATGATGGGAGTCGCCAAGTGTGAAGATCATCTTCTCCGGCATGGGGCAGGTAGAGCTGATGGCAGAAGGCAAATGACAACAACACACCAAAAAAAAAAAATCATGCATTTTCAGCACACAGACATTCAAATCAAGAAAACAAATTTTTTAGTTTAAATTTGTTTCCATTTGAATGACAGTCCTCCATTGGGTTTTGTTTCAAAAACAGTGAATAAAAGCTACTGGAATGAGACACTGAAACACATGTAATAACTGCTTGAGCTGAAGCATGAAAACAAACCTCTTGCTGTGATCTTCAGTTTGTCTCTCCTCTAATACTCTATTAGACACCTGCGTGTACCTGCAGCTGTCTGTAAAGGCCTTTTTGTGATGTGACTTGATTATTCCATCTTATCATTTACCATAGCATAAAACAGCCTGATCTCATGAAAATTACTTGACCATGGCAAAAAAAAATTTAATTATGTGCTTTTTATATAAAAAAAAGCATATTCATATTACTGTTTTGCTAACCAGTAGTATCCTACAAGCAAATGAGAGGTAAATAAATGACACTTTCAGCTCACTTGTTAGTGTGCGTGCTTGACTGGTCTTAAGTCTTGGTCTTCTGAGTCCAAAGTACAACACTCTTTGAGCTGAGCTAGCATGGAAGTTAATCACATTGGAAAACGTGTGTAAATGTAGATGGGTCTTTAATACAAGCATTAAACTGTATTGTTTTTCAATAATGCGTTATAGTAAAAAAAATAAAATAAATCATGACAAAGCAGTGTGTGAGTAATAGAACAAAAATAAGAGTTTATAAAGTCATAATCAGCCATTGTACGCATGATTAGTGGATTAAACACACAGTTGTTGTAGCGCCTCTAGTGTTTATTTCACCAGGAAACTGCAGCAAAACAGAATGTAGCACATAAAATTGAGTTTGCAAAATTTTTAAGTAATGTTGGTTCTGTGAGACTAGGTTGAATTAAAAACAATACATTTTATTGATGCAAGTTGTTTTCAGTTTTTCAGCTTTTATGACCTCATTAATTGAGAGACTGCATTGATTATTTGTACTTTTAAAAACAACTTGTCACTCCATGGACTATTCAGTGAACTAGCGAAGGCAAAAAGGTAATTAAAATGCAATAAAACATAATGGAAAATATGACCAGTGACAACAGCATCTAAAATAGGGTAAACTGGGACTAGGTCATCTTTTTTATTATTATATATATATATATATATATTATCTTTCCCAGGAAAGGTCCGGATAGTATGTTGCTTACATGGTGTCAGTAGTTATATGGCAAGGAAATTATGTATCTTTTTTTAATAGTTTTTATAACTTACCAAGTACTTTGTAAAAAAAGAAAAGAAAATCCTGATGAGGACATTGGGGGCCCAGAGACTGCTAGTGAGGTCTGAGAGATCTTTTCTACCAAAAGATAAAAATAGTTCATCAAGACTTCATCAGTCGAGGCACTTGGATGTGAATTTTAAAAGATAAGATCAACAGTTTGTTTTGAAGCTGAATGACAGCAGTCCAGTTTTGTTGAAATATTTTTACATTCAGAATCTATATCCATGTATGGGACATATGAGGCCTTTTGACAGATAAAATACTGTGGGTTCAGGGGTGTCCCCTGAGAGAAAATGTATAAAAATGTAAAAGCCTGAATGGACCATTTTTATATTTTCTTTAAAGTGAGAATCTACTAACAACAATCAAACACTTTGCATAACAGTAAAACATGAAATATCTGTTTATTAATTTAAGGATAAATAGGCTTTCCTTGCCATCATGACACGATGACATCTCTGATTAATTTTCACAAAATTAGAACAGAAATCTGTTTACAATGAAAGGCTCATAACATGCTGATTTATTAAGCTAAATTTTGATGGAAAAAATTTTATAGACGTAAGGCAGCACGTTAACTTCTCCTGACACAAACCTGGCTTAGCTGAACAGATGGAGATAGTTTCACTTTATTTTAGTTTTCTGCAGTGTGTTTAAGCGAAAGATGCCAGTATCTGTATGAGTCTCCACTACTGTTGTTAAAATAACAGCACCTGCAACTTGTATGTACAGTAAATTAGGCTTTATGCAGCGCCTCATGTCTATAGCTGGGAGGCAACACGTGAATTTATTCCCGCTCCGTGCAAGTATACACTATTGCTTTCATAATCACTTAGCCAGGTGTCAGATAACTAGCACAAAAATTCAGAGCTCGGTCCGGATTTAATTGTCCTTCAGTCCGGAGTCCGCCAATTGAGTACCCCTGATCTAGTGATACATATTCAAGATTGACCTTTATGCCATAGTGTTTTGGATGGGGCTTTGTCTGTTATCCATTCAAAAGAATGCATTTTCTTGCATAAAATGTTACATTTTGTAAAGTATCACTTTGTCAGTAATAAAGCCACTTGATATCCCAAGTAACATACATACTGGATCACATTCTAGAGGACTGTTCAAAATCTTATTAATTTATTGTCCTATAATCTGCCAAAACCTCTGTATTTTATTGCAAAACCACAAACAAATGAGTGAGACCACCTAACTCTATTTTGCACTTGAGACATAGAAGGGAGGGGTCAGTGTTAAACTTATGGCATTGGGAGGAGGATATGTGAACAAGATCTTGAATCGCTTTACTCTGTTAAAGACTCTCAATGTTCTCGCACTTTCCCAAGAATCATCCCATTCCTCATCCTTAATCTATATGTTGAGCCCTTTCCCATGTTTTCTTTAGGAGTGTAGTGTCCCTCCTTACATAATCCCTTATCTGTAGGTAATAAAAGGAATCTTGTTTTTGAATCTTGTATTTTTCTATTAATTGGGTAAACGACATTAAGTTGGATCATCTAATAAATCGTGTAAATTAGAAATCCCTTTAGTTGCCCAACCCCAAAAACCAGAATCGGTTATTCCTGGAAAGAAATCAGGATTGTCACAAATTAGGATTTAAACAGAAGTAATTCCAGATATACCATCTAATTGTCTAATAGTATTCCATGCTTTAATAGTGCAGACTGTAATAGGATAATTGCGGCAGATTTCAAGAGATTTAATCTTTTTAATAAACAATAAGTTAGCCAAGGGAAATTTGGACATGGAGCTTTCTATGTCAAACCAAAGAGATGAGGGCTTTTCATGCACCCAGTCAGCTATATAGAGCAGGTGCACACTGAGATGATACTTACAAATATCAGGAAGGTCTAACCCTCCCTCTGGAGATGAGAGACATAATGTTGCTATTTTGAGCACGAAGCCCCTTCTCAGCCCATATGAATGAGCTAAACCAATTATTCAACTTTTTATAGTTTTCTGTGAAAAGGTAACTGGGATCATCTGAATTGGAAATAATAACCTTGTAAGATTTTTCAGAACAGAACAGCATGTCCCAACCAAGAAATAGGGAGTGTGTTCCATCTCACCAAATCCATCTTAATGTGTTCAAAAAGAGAAACAAATTATGTTTAGTACCTTTGGCCAAAGGAGAGTGTAATATTTATTATACATATATATTGATATGTTATATTATTAAGTATTTAAAGCCTGTTGGGGACCATTTATAGGGGAAGGGAGAAGGAGTACGAGGTTTCTGTTTAAAACTACCCAGGGGCATTTCTTCTTATTAAAATAAATTCTGTAACCTGAAAAGGCACTAAATTTGCTGAAGGTATCAATAAGAGTAAGGCAAGATACATCAGGCCTGCTGAGAAAAATCAGGATGTCATCAGCGTAAAGTGTAATTTTATGCTGTTTGTCTAAAATGGTTAAGCCGTGAATGTCAGGATTTGTCCTAACTGCCTCGGCTAATGGCTCAATGGCTAGGGTGAACTGGAGAGGTGAGAGAGGGCAGCCCTGCCTTGTGCCTCTGTGAATGCAGAAATTGGGAGATAACAATTCATTGGTTAATACTGTTGAAAGAGGATCATGTTAAATTAACTTGACCCATCTGGTAAATTGTTCAATAAGACCAAATTTATATAACGTGTGAAACAGATAAGGCCATTCAACACGGTCGAATGCCTTCTCCACATCCAGTGGAACCACCAGACCATCTACTGAATGTTGATTATAAAATGTAATTGTGTTCAGTAACCTGTGCATGTTGTTAGATTAATTATGACCTAAAATAAAACCTGTTTGGTCTTCTTTAATGATCAAAGGAAGTAAATCATTCCAGTCATGTCGCGAGTATTTCAGATCCACATCGAGCAGTGAGATTGGCCTATAGGAGGCACAATCCTTAGGCTGTTTATCCTTTTTTTTTAATTAAGTAGATGTTTGCCTCCCTGCAATATTTAGGTAGGACACCTTTTTCAAAGGAATATTCAAAAGAGGGTCAACTAAAATGTTATAACTGCTTATAAAACTCACTACGGAGCCATCTGGTCTAGGTGCCTTTCCAAACTGTAACAACTTAATTGCATTAAGCACCTCTTCACTAGATATAGGAGTTAAGTGCAAATCTCTGCCTATGGGTCATCATCTTGAAACTCTGATAGAGATATATATATACATTTTTATAGAAGCTTTTAAATGTATCATTAATGGCTACAGTTTTAAAGGACCGCTTACCATGCCTTTTCATAACTGAAAATATAGTTTGGGAGTCTGTCCTTTTTTTTTTTAGGTAGGCTAAGAATTTACTTGCTTTATCACCCTGTTCATACAGTTTCTGCTTGGCAAATCTGATTTTCATATCTGCATGTTTTTTAAGAGAGAATCTAAAGCAGAGCTGATTGCAGACATTTTTTAAGCCTCCAAGAAGACAGACTTTTTACATAGTCTTTTTCAGCCAGTTTGAGTTTGGATTCTAAGATCTCCCTTTGTTCAGCTTGTCTATGCCTTTTGCTGTAGGATGTTTCCCATAGCAGAGATGGATCATCTGTATAGGTTGAGTTAATAGATAAAAATGATTTGAATTCCTCTGTGTAGTAGGATATGAATTTATGATCTGCCAGAATAAAGGGGTTAAATCTTCAATATGTAGTCTTATAAACTGTGTTCTTTAAGTTAAACTGAATGAAGACTGAAGCATGGTCAGACACAGTCATATTCCCTATAGAACTAGAGGCAATTGACTGCAGCAATGTTTTTGGAGTGAGAAAGTAATCTATTCTAGTGTAGCATTTATGAACCTTTTAGGATTTTTTTTTAACTTTATCTACCGGATGCTGATCCCACCAGACATCTATATAACTCAAATAATCACAAAAGGCACTAAAAAGTTTGGCCTGGGGAGAAAGACATGATTTGCCCAGAGGAAATGTATCCATCACAGGGCTCAGATGACAGTTAAAATCTCCTCCAATAAATGAGTTCCTGATATTAAGATCTGCCAGTTTAGAGAATGCAATAGTCAGAAAGTTACTGGAATGACCAGGAAGGTAGTAAACATTCATTATTGCAATTTCCTCTCCATAGAGGGGAGACCTTCACAATAAAATAGTACACCTGTGTATCACTAATGCAGTTTCTAAGTTTGAAAGGCAGGTTTTTCAGTAATAAAATAGCTACACCTCTACTCCTCGATGTAAAATAAAAAGTAGATTTGCCCAAACCCCCCTTGTTGAAATAAATGTTCTTTATCATTCAAGTGGGTCTCCTGTAGTTACACTATATGAACTCCTTCTCTTTTAAGATAGGTCAACACCTTCCTCCATTTAACAGGCATGTGGTACCATTACAATTCCAGATGCACAAATTCAAAGTTGACTGTCATAATTTAAAAAATTGATGTTTCCTGAACTCAACTTCTGCCTATAAGTGTATGAATGAAAAGTGAGCGAGTAACAAACAACAATCATACATGAACCAAAAAAGTATAAGCCTGAGGGTTACATGGCCTAATGTTGACATTAAAGCTCTGATGAGAACACGAGTGAAAGGGCTCTCTGACGAAAAACTAGCTGCTCAATTCGCTGAACGGTGTCAAATTTAATTTACATAAATAAAAACATAATTTAGTTATAGTCCACATCCGTATACTCACAACTAAACAGTCATTTCAAGAGGTCATCTGCACAATCAAAGAGTCAGTCTGAAATTCACGCATTTTCAGCAGGGGTCACATCCAGCGAAGTAAGGTAATCCTCCACCGTAGCCGGATCTCGGAACGTCTAGGTGGAGCCTCAAAGAGTAACTTGAAGCGAGGCTGGGTAGATTTGCTTGTACTCAGCATCAATGGACTTCAGGCATTTCTTTACCTCGTCAAATAGTCTGCATTGTGAAGAACACGGCTGAGAAATCCTGAAAGATCATCTCCGTCACGTCCCCATATTTCAGTGGTTTATTATTTCGCCCCATCTTCCACGACACATTCATCACATGCTTTTTATTCTTATAATTATGGAACCTCACCAGAACAGATCATGGCCTCTGGTTAGGGAGTTCATAGGTGTTTATATTCATGGTTTTATGTGGCCAAGACTCAAAAAACAGTGTTTAATTATCACTCTCAGCGCCTTCTGGGAGTCTGATTATGTGTATGTTCTTTATCCTCCCTCTGTTCTCCAGGTCATCGATGTGTTCCCTCATGTCTAGCACTTTTTTCCAATGCCCTTAACTTGCTTTGGACACGATCAAAGCATCTTCCAATGACAAAACTCGAGTCTCTGTTTCCGTGATCCACTTTTCATGGCTGTCAAGTTCTTCACTGTGCGTCTGTATCAATTGTGATAGTGACAACAGCTTTTCGTCTATAACTCAAGAGATGTTTGCAGTAATGTCAGCGACCACCTTGCTAAGTGCTGGTGAAAAAGAACTAGCTCCTGTGTTAGCATTGCTGGCTTGTTGGCTAAGCTCCCTGAAGTTATTGTGAGTTGGATTTTTCCTGCATGACATGTTGTCAGACTGCATCAGAAAGTAGTTATTAATGCTCATTGAAGGATGAGAGATCGTAAAAGTGGTGAAGTATTAAGAATTTAGGTTATAATGTAAAAAATGATGAAGTGGTGCACCAGCTCAACTTGGCACAACCTTCCTTCAAGCAGCCATCTATTTTTTCATATAGGTCATCATTAACTAGATGGGTTTGAGTCAAAAGTCGAATTGCACTGTGGTCTTCCTTTAGCACTGGTTTGGTATGTTGATTTCAAACATCAAGTTCAAAATCGTCTTAAATTACAAATGTAAGTAAACAATACATTTTATGGTGAGAAATCTTCACTTTAGTAAAAGGTGTGACAATCTGTAGCCACGATCTGTCCTATACACTTATCTTATACTATACATTCATATACATTTTAAATAGGGCTTTCAACCGATTCATTTTTATTTAAATGAATTACATTGTATGCAGATTAATTAATCGCAATTAATCGCATACAAAAATATTTGCTGAGAAACCCCTCAAATAAGAATAATTCAATATATAATGATTAAAAATTCTAAATAGTTATTTAAGTAATTATAATTAATGCCACTCCCCTGTACATACGGGTATAAAAGGAGCTGGAAAGCCACTCAATTCAGATTTTTTTTTCTTTGGAGATGAGCTGATACTACTGATGTTTCATTCACCTGTTAAGAAGCATATGCTGTTGGATATATGGTGCATTTCCAGAAGCTTTCTCACCTTCTGCATGATGAGTGCAGATTTAGCCTCTTAAAAGAGGCTCTTTCGGGGCCTGCGAGCAGGATGAGTCTTCAATCGCTGCATCGGAGAGCGCACTGGCGATGTCAGACGCCGATGAATCAACTGTGCTGCCACCTTCGGGTCTGCCCACACAGTCTGAGACTGACGCAGAGCTGACCGCCATGCTTGCCCTTGCCGCCTTGAGCATCGGGTTGGACTGGAACCCTCCACCCTCCCCTGAGTGCTCAAGGCTTGTTGATTGGTTCTCAATGCGGCCATCTCCCTTCTCGTCAATGAAGAAGCAGACCGAGGCCATCCAGCACATCTTGCACCGGTGCTGCTCAAGATCATGCACCCTGTCTGCTCGCAGAGGGCGTCCCCCTGCGGTGGCCACAGCACAGGCAGCTCCGCCTCAACCCAAGCCCAGTTCTCGGCCCCAGAGTAGAGCCCCCCCACAGGAAGCTGACACCCCCGACTCTCGGGCCAGCACTAGGTCCCTGTAACAGGGCGGAGGGTGGGGCAGGTCATGATTATACACACCCGGTCCCTTATCAGGCTAATTAAGCCTCCGAGAGGGATAAAGGCCGACTGCGGACAGTGGTGCGAGAGAGAAAGATTGTTTACGGACATGTCCGTCATGTGTGTGTTTGTCTTTTGTTTAAGTGTATAAACAAACACTTTGTTTAAGTGTGTGTTTGTCTTTTGTATCACTTGCGTATAGCGCCTTTCCCCTTCCCTGAGGCAAAAATGTGCGCTTTTACCCCCATTCGAGTTCACAAAGTCATGGATCCTTGATGTCCTTCCTCACTAGCCCTATGGTTTGCAAACTCGGCGGAGTTCGCAGCCAGCCCCACTACGGGGTCTAATCTGCCCTGTACTGGATAGGTGCTCCACAGGTGGCGATTAATCCGGTAACCCTTGTGATATATATTCCGTGGTACAGTCTCCCTGTCAGAGGACCCGAATTCTCCCTTGGGCAGAGCTCTCTCTGTCCCCGGTCACTGTGTTTGTAGAGCCCCCTGCCCCCCCTTTTCCTGGTGGGACTTACCACCGCGCCTCTTCCATGTGTGGCTGCTGAGCTCATGTGCGTATTGCCACATGTTGACCTCCCCTTTTGGACACGATGTGGTCTCCGTGGGGTCTTTTCCCCCTGAAAGAATAGGAAAGCAAAAAAACACATTCCCGATGCATATGATAGTGTTAGATGGCCCCAGCTGAATCTAATACTCTGTGGAGAGAAAACATAGAGCGAAAAGGCAACAGCTTGCGGCCTGCTCCCATGCTAGTTATGTCGCTTCCCCCCTTATAGATGTAGGGAACTACATGATGCTTTTTGGGGCGTTGGGGGAGGTTACGTGAAGTCTGATGCACCTGCTATTACGCACGCAGCAGCCTGCTTGCACTTGCATAAGCAGTTTACGTAACACGGTTCAGCTGTTGTGGCGTTTTTCTATAGGGACCCCTAATCTCTCTACATCGACACAACGTTGAGTGAGTGACAGAAGGGGAATGTCATGGTTACTGTTGTAACCTCCAATCCCTGATGGAAGGAACAATATGTTGTGTCTCTCTTGCCACAACACTGAACTAGTCGCTGAAATGGCTAAACCTTGTCTCTGCTCCTCAGCTCAAAACCTGAATGGAGTGGAATTCCAGCTCCTTTTGTGCCCGTTTGTCAGGGGGAGTGGCATGCAAATTTCACTCACCAATTCTCATTGGCATTTTCTCAAAGTGTTTTGGGCTATCAAGAGCGACCTCTAGTGTCACTACATCGACATAACGTCTCGTTCCCTCCATCAGGGAACGGAGGTAACAACATAAACCGTGTCGATTAGAATACAAAATATTTTTTATTTCCATATTATTGAACATAATCCTGCCATTGGCCTACAGTTCACAGCAATCTGTTTTTCTATTGAATTCTTCAATCAGTCCGAGATTTATTATACAGGCTTTTTTAGGGACGCATCATTGTACAGATAAATGGTAAATGGTCGGTACTTATATAGCGCTTTTTTAACCTTAGAGGTTACCAAAGCGCTTTACACTGTGTCCCAATCACCCAATCACCCATTCACACACACACTCAAAAACCAATGGCAGGAGAGCTGCCTGCAAGGCGCTAACCTGCCATTGGGAGCAACTTGGGGTTCAGTGTCTTGCCCAAGGACACGTCAGCATGTGGAGTCGTGTGGGCCAGGAATCAAACCACCAACCGAGCGATTAGCAGCCGACCCACTCTACCACCTGAGCCACAGCCGCACCAGATGGACGCGTTTGCAGCATCTTGGTTAAGTCACATCATAAGCATACTGTTTTTGTCAAGTTAAACAATGTTTTAAACTTAGAAAATAACATCTTGAGATCCCTGGCTTTAGTTTGCACTCCATCAAGCTGTGTTTGAGCGTAAGAACGTGTTCTCTCATCTTATGTTGTCTGCTCTCGGTAAGTGCGGTGTGTTCTCTGTCTGTATAAGCTACATGTTGCTTATACAGTGAGTTTTGCTTACTGCCCCCTGGAGAAACCAGGTGGAATATTCCTTATTATGGCCTGGGGACATGAATAATTGCATTCATTTTTTTATGTAATTAATCACACTGAATTAACACGTTAAATCGAGAGCCCTAATTTTAACCTAAATTCTTTATTTAATTTTTATATGACATACCTGAGCATGTTTTAGATTGAAATATAAGGAACCTAAATACTTACAAATATTTCTTTAAGCCTGAATGGTGACAGTGAATTAACACCTAATATGTATAAGTCAGAGTATCGTCTAATTGTGCAGCTGATTTCAAGCATCATGGCTTCATTGGCTTTAAAAATCTAGTTTCTGTTGATTTAAAGGGAGATTAAACTGTCAGATGTTTCACTGAAAGACAGACATCTATCTTGGGATGATCATGTGGCTTGGAGCAGAATTCCAGGGGGAAACACTGAAGCCCAGAGGTTGATCAGTAGCGGGTAACTCAGTGGTTTGTTGAGTGATCAGCAAGTGATGAGTAATGCTTTTCTCATTAGTTAATGAAAGATGGTTGGCCTCTCAACACCTCAGGTCAGCACATTTGCAAGTGTGTTTGGCATGAGCATTAATAAACACAATCACTGAACAGTGAAATCAGTGAAATCAAAAGAACAACTTTTTCAATGGTGTCTCATAGTTTGTTGATTGCATCTTTTTACTCCCTCTTTACTTTTTCTGTTTGTTAGTTCCACTTAAGTTGGTTTGGAGCTGCAAAGGTCTGAAGTGACTGTTAATTGGCGCATCCTCTGAAGTGCACATTCACCAGCTCACTGAAGCTACAGTCACGATCACACCGTCTCAAGACGTTGCTCAAGTCTCCCATGAAACCCAGGGGCTTAAAAGGAGATGGCACAATAACAAACAAGAGAAAAGAAGAAGTGTCTATACATGATGTGGTTATAGACTCAAAACGCAACACTCCATATGTAACAAGGTCTCACCAGAACTGGATTCATGCTGAACCAAATGCCTAAAAGATGCCTAATAAGGTTTCACACCAAGGAGGTCTATACCATCTGAAAAGAGCTATCTGTTAGCATTCCTATTGCTCTCAAAGGCAGTTGCCCGGCTGGTGCAAACAGCACCAGAAATTTTTTTTTGTAATGGGCATTATTTTTGGGCAATTTCATTAAAAATGTAACAAAAACTATCAACACTGCAATATGCAGGCAGTAAATAGAATTTTATTTAAAAGATATGTTTGAATCGACATGAGCGATAGCGAATATTTGTAATGCGATGGGTTTGAGGAGTAACAGAATACATGTAACAAGGTCACGTATTTAAAATACAAAATATTAGTAACTGCATTCCTCTACAGTTACAGTTTAAATTGTTGGTATTCAGGATACAGTTACATGAAAATATATTTTGATATTTGAGGAGATTACTTTGCTTTTTATTGTAATTTGTTTAATTAAAAATGTCAGAATCTGAATCAGAATGAGCTTTATTGCCAAGTACACACACAAGGAATTTGTCTTGGCGACAGAAGCTTCCAATGCACAATGCACGTACATTGTACAGTTCTTGAAGGGAGGGCAGGGGGCAACCAATAATCCGCTCAGCCGTCTGAACTGTTCTTTGTAGTCTTCTGATGTCCGATTTTGTAGCTGAACCAAACCAGACTGTTATTGAAGTGCAGAGGACAGACTCAATGACTGCTGAGTAGAACTGTATCAGCAGCGCCTGTGGCAGGTTGAACTTCCTCAACTGGCGAAGGAAGTACAACCTCTGCTGGGCCTTTTTCACAATGGAGTCGATGTGTATCTCCCACTTCAGGTCCTGTGAGATGGTAGTGCCCAGGAACCTGAATGAATCCACTGCTGCCACAGTGCTGTTTAGAATGATGAGCAGGGTCAATGTTGGGGTGGACTGGAAAGAGAAAGGGGTCGCTGTCCCTTTAGTTGTTGATCGGAGGGTTTGTCGCTGTCCTTTTCTGCATATCGCTGCCCTCTTCGGCATATAGCGCCACCATTTTGTTACCTCCAGATGGCCAGTATGCCCCTGATCGGCCCCAAAGTGCATCGGCCCATGGGGAAAATACCCAGTATGCCTGATTACCAATCCAGCCCTGGGTCAATGTATTCATGTAAAACATGTATTCATATAAATGATGTGATCCATGTGATTTTTAACAGCAGTGAAACAGACAGAGGGCGCTGTCACACTGTTGTCACACTTTCGCTTTTGGAGCTTAAAGGAATAATTCACACAAAAAGTATAATTCTCTCATGATTTACTCACCTTTAAGACATCCCAGATATTTTTCCTTCTTCATCAGAACCAAAATGAAGATTTTTATAAGCACATTTCAGCTCTTTTTGTCCCTTCAGTGAAAGTGAATGGGTGCTATTAGACTGCTGGCTGTTAGACAGTCCAAAAGGCATATTTAGGCAGCACAAAAGTAATCCACATGACACTAGTTGATCAATAAATGTCTTCTGAAGCAAATCGATAGATTGGTGTAAGAAACAAATTGATAATTCATTTTTTTTTTACTTGAAATCTTTGCTTCTGGCCAGCACTATATTGATGTTTGAAATGGCCTAACTCTCGCGTGACATTCGTTCCTCTGTTGTATACAAAGTGCGTGTTTGTGTCACCTGATGCATCGACTGCTGGCAGGAAGACATTTTTAAAGGTTAATAGCCTGATGGCACCAGTTTACTTGAAGTGTATGGACAAACAGAGCTGAAATGTGCTTGTAAAAATCTTCACTTCGGTTCTGCTGAAGAAATGTGTAGTTTTGGGTGAACTAACCCATTAATAGAGAGAATCCACATACGATCAGAAAAAGATGTTGTTGATTACACTCTGTGGGAAGTATGTTCGAAGCAGCAGAAATTGTTAACCTTATGTAAATGATGATGTGAACATTTCGAAACATATTCAGAACAAATCTTGATAATTGTTTATTTGCTCTCCACTCTGGAGAGGAACTGTTGCCCTTCCGGCCGACCCAGAGCCGGATGGGTTTCCCCGCTTCCGGGAACCAGGAACAGCTCTAGGGGAAGGAGATGGGGAGGGAGGAGTGAGAGAAGGAGAGAGCACAAGAGGGAGAGGGTGAGAGAGGAGAAGAGAAAGGGGAACAAAACAACTCATCAGCTCATGGACATGCTGCCCACCCTGTCCTCAGCCAGCTGGACTACCTCTGTCAGCGATGCTGGGCAATGGCACAGGGCTAGCTCAGCCATCCCCTTCGGTAGCCTGCTGATGAACCACTCGAGTGCCACCAGATTGTGTATCCTCCGCGTCACGTTCTTGATCCAGCAGCGAGTTCTCCAGGACAGCATGCTCTTCCTCTAGTCCCGGGTTTCGGCACCAGTGTGAAAGACCTTTGCTCATGTGGGTAGAGGGAAGTGGGAGCCGGGTGCATATCCAAATGTACAACATTTATTTTTACACCGCACGCACCCTTGTGGCTTTACAGCTTACTGGCCTCTTAGATGCTCTACTTGTCAGCAGCATCTCTCAGTCACACACACAGACACACAGCTTTGTTGCATCTTTCTCTCTCTGTGTCACTTTCCCGACTGCAGCTCTGGTCGTGGCTTTATCCCTTACCCACCAACACCACAATCACCAACAGCTGGGCGAGATCATTGACCCCAGTTGTCCATCCTGGCCTCGCTCTATCATCCTTTGGCCCTGCCCCGCCCCGCCTGCCACACACTGCTACTGTTCTCAACCCTGGATATGGATGTGTCCCGTGACAAGTTGAGATGACTACCAATAGGACTGAAGACATTGGAGCTCACATGATTAATCTCTATATTATACTATACTGTAGATACTGTAGTCGAGTTTCAATGCCGATGAGATGTTACTAAAAACTATTTCATTGTATTCAATATGATTTGTTTCTGCTCACATAAAAGGTTGTAATAAAAAGGTTACATGTGTAAAACTGTATCTGGTATTGTTGGAATTACAAGTGTGATTGAGTTTGATTCATGCATTGACAGTCTTGTTCATGATTTGTTTCAACTTATACACAAACATTTTACCTTTCAGAATGTTAAATTTTTGCTGACTGACATCTTATTTTGACTAGCAGTTGTGATCCAATTATTAAAAGCTATGTGAACCATAGGAACACCCACTGCAGCCAATAATACAGACACATGGCAACCTCCAACATTACTGTAAAATCACTGTCAAATTTGAACAGGGGATACATATTTGTCTCTCACTTACATTCCTCTCAGATTCATCCAATTTGTTTGGCCTGTCAGGCAAAATTTTCATTCCTTCCCTCAATTTAAATGCTGATGAGAAGTGTCGCTCAACCTTCTAAAGAAATCTATGGATTTCTTTTCCCTGTCAGGAAAATATTTTAAGTCCATTGGCTTGGAAAACTAATAGCACACCTTTTCGCAATAAGCTGGATGATTTGAGGTATTATTCATTGCTAGGGGTTGGTTGGGGGTTTTGAAAAATTCCTATGCAATGGTGATAGTGATGCATGCTTTAGCAAATACTACTAATTACTACCACTAGCCCTGCGCTAGCACTTCAAGTTTCTGCTGTTCATGAGTAAGGTTCTGTCCCAAATGTGTGCTCAAGAATGCCCCTCTGCTGCCTTGATGCATCTTTTTGCTGGGCCTGCACTGTCCACATGTATTACATCACCAAGGTGGACTCATGGGAGGATTACAAGGGCTGAAACTATGATTTAGGACAGGTATAAGATTAAACATAATATACGCAAGCAAATTTCATGTGTTCTTGTGTCCTGAAATGTACCAGAATATGTACAATAGTGATGTTTCATTTGTGAATGAATCTGTCTTTTTGAATGAATTGTATTATGCCACAAATGCTGTCGATTGAGTTTAACTTGTACTGAACCCGGAATATTTATTTAAATAAAATGTAAATTATAGCTTATCTCCTCATGTGGCAATAGTCCAGCATTAACTGTGTCAGGCAAATAGAGCTGATTTATGTAAATATGCCTCAATCTACAGTATTATATGCCTCTCTTGCATACAGTAGAAAGCAGGCATGTTCTCGTTGAAAAGAATGACAATAACTTCAAGAGGTCATGACATAATCTTTTTTATATATACAGTATTTAATTGTATTATCTCCACTAATAATGTTAGTGAAGTTTTTTTTGCACCAACATAGTCATAATTTAGTTATATATGATCATTTTCCACCCTGTCTTTGGCACTCTGTCTGAAATGCTTGGTTTGCGTCCTTTAAACATCCGTGTTAACTCCCACTGGCTAACGGAATGGCTGGCTAACATTGTGCAGCTCCTCCAAAATAGCCATAGTTGAACCTTAATCGGAAGAGAATGAACAAGCTCCACAACATTATAAAACTACATTTCAGGATTTACACATAACGCACCTCCAACACATTGCATCCGAAAATATTAAACTGTTCACTCAAGCACAGCAGCATCATAAACTATCAAAGAGTCAAACATGACATTTGAAATATTCTTGAATACATCTGTTTACTTATGGGTTTTTCGATCAGGTGCAATAGTGCTTTTAACCACCCCATTCTTCTATAGCAGTTCCTTTGCCAAGATTTAATCGTATTATGATTCACAAGCAATCCACGCTGATATAAGTAAAAAAAAAACATACAATCCACACAGAAATATGCTAAAGACACATCCACATGACACACACACAGTGACATCCTGCACTGAGGCACACATTGAGCATAAAAACGGCAGAAGACATCCACCTAGTGCATCTTTTCACACATCAACAATTAAAAATAGTGCAGATGGAGGCAAGAAAGCATCCAGAGCAGATGAATAAAACAGAATGAGGTCTCCTTTTCAGAGTTGTAACTTGACACTGTGTATTTTAAAAGTGGCGTGAGAAGCATGACAACGGTAAAAGACGTCTGTCTAGTGCATGTTTATATCCAAAAATAAGAAATTTCTGGATTCCAGGATTGGATTTAATTTTACAAAACTCACCAAATCCAATCAGGCTTCATTAGGGTTAAACGGTATCAAGACGCTCATTACCAACTTTCTCTATCAATTCAGAGTTTGACCCCGAGGTTATGATTAGTTCACGAGTGCATTCACATGAATGAAGTGAACACCCAATCACGTGCAAGACAGCGTGAGTCACATCTCGTGAGATTTACTTCTCCGCTGAAGAGGTTTATGAAAATGATGATAAATTATTTGAATTTAAACAGTTATAATACAGCACAAGAGGATGTTAAAACATATGATCAATCAAAACATATTTACACAACACGAATAATCACTATGAAATCATGAGTAATTACAGTATAATGCATTCACACAGCACTAGGGTCACTAGTAAATTATAAAGAATTTAAAAGCATTTACACAGCAAGAAGAATCTTTATATAGGTCCACAACAAGAACACTAAGGCTTGTTATTTTAAAAGTTGAATATCTTGATTTGAAATTAAAACTTAATATAATTTATATTTAATACTATTAGACATTAATACACTATCGAATAATAGAAATGTGAGCAAATGGAAAATGAGTAGATGGTATGCACTAATAAAGACTTATTTGTTCTTTCTTTCTAGCAAAGTCACAATAAATACTTATTTAGTGTGCTAGTATTGAGCTTCAAGTGAAATTCTGTATGTTTATGGAATTTCTACCTGCAAATCCTAATAAAAAGGGGTTTGGGTGGCATTCACACTTTTCTAATATATATCTGCAGTATATTGCTGAGAGATTAGGTTTTTATATTCATTGATATTGTATTAATATCTTACTTGAAATTATGTAATTATTTTAGGTTTATTTATTCATACATATTATATTGCCGGTGTGGGCAAATGATTGGGAAAAAATGAAAGTGTCTTTAAACAAATGCAAAAAATTGTCTCATTCATGTGCACTTGAAATTGGAGTTAGAGATACCGCGGGGAGTGACTGCCACTTTGCTCACAGCTGATTGTTCCAGAATCTGGATGATATCTCTGATTGGGAACATAACCTGCCCCTGAGCAGATTAGCCGATTAGCATATGTTACTATGACGATGAACACAGATTAAAGCCTATCTGCTTTACTGGTACCGTAAATTCAGAGTTCACATAAACTAACTTTAAACTTATCTAGCTAGCTGCTTAATCCTGCTTTGTGACTGTAATATTCTTGCGTGCAGCTCACCATAAGACACAGAGGGAAATGTAAACTGTCTTTTATTCCACAGTTAACAAACACATGAACAAGGTAGCTAGCAACACAACTAAAACTCTCCTAAAGTATTACAGATTCTCTGGTAATGTTGAATGTCTGACTGTAGAGCGCCCTCCGCTGGTCAAAATACACATAACACTTACATTCACTACAGTGACATAGGCGTCTGATGGGTCCCCTGTCATGTTCAGGAATAGATAGTAGGCCACACTAGTTCTGTCTGTCTGTCCTGCTCTTTCTCTCTCTCTCTCTCGCTCTCTCTCTCTGTTTACGAACTGAGTACCAGTGGGCATGAGCACCACAACGCATGTTGTGCAATGTCTCGTGATGTCACAAAAAAACGAGACGTTTCAGCAGGGTGGTAACTATAAATGCTCTTTTTAGACTGGGGAGGAAGTTTTGAGTTCTGAAACTTACAGTTGTTCAGTTACCTCTTATATGTCTAAATATCAAGGAAAATTTGATTCTCCATTTCATGACCCCTTTAAATCAAATATGCAAGGAACAGTGCTATTCTAGTACATTTAGGAAATGTTTAAGATAGATTGTGGGGGGTATGTATGTCACACTAGTCTTTGAGCAAGCACATTTTTTTCGCAATGGACCAGAACTATCTGCTAACACCCTTATATTGATTAGACTGATCTGGCTCTGCATATAAGAGCTGTTTATTCTGAAGATATATATTCTTTTCTAAAGGGATCAAATGTCTGGACATATTGCAGGATTGGTCATTCAATGGTAATTGTCTGAATTGTAACTTGTAGTTATTTTATAGAGTGATACATTTGCACAAACTGTGAGTAATCCCCTTTGAAACACTTGTAAAATACATCCCCATACAGTTTTAGAGAGTTTGAATCTCATGGGACTCATGGCCATGCAGCAGATGTTTATACTTAAAGACATTATGTTAACTTTTCAGCAGTTACATAATATTTCAGTCCTATTATCTATTACTTTAAACTCTCTTTATGTACATGTGTACATAAAGTCATTCAGTATTAGGGTTTTAAGGAATAGTTAACCAAAAAAAGAAAATCTTGGCACAATTTACTCACCAGCATTGTTCCAAACTCATATGACTTTCTTTCGTCTGGAGAACAAAATATAAGATAAAAGGGAGAATGTTCACTTTCATTTTATGGAAAAGAGTACTGTGAACATTTTTCAGTATATCTAATTTTGTGTTCAATGGATGAAAGAAAGCCATTTGAGTTTGGGGTAAATAATGACAGAATTTTCGTTTTTGGTAAACAATGCCATTTAAATAATGTGGCCATGGGTGGCCTGTCTGATTAGAATTAATCTCAGAACATCAGACTCCCAGATGTAAGACTACAAGACTCCATGCTTCATATGGATTACTTGCCAGAGTAAAATCCTGAGGCTGGATTGTGTAAATGAAACAGTTACTGGAGGGATAATCTTGCCAGTCCAGCATGTTCTAATGCTGGTTTCACATCACTGATAATGGATTAAGAAGCTTCCCCTGAGGACAACATCGTTTGAGCAGGAAACCTTTAGAGACACAGAAATGACAGCTTCAATGCCTCCACACTTCTCCTCTACCATTAACACTCCAATCCTTTCCTATGAACAGAAGGACAGCAGTTATCTTGCATATCATTTGTTTGCAATATAACAGTCTAATATGGAAGCCCATTTCTGCCAAACTAAAAAAAAAGTAGTATTTTGGGAAGTCCATTTAGAGATACTAATTAAAAAGTAATAATTGTTATATATAAAGTCCTCAAATTGAGGTAAAAAGTCAAGACTTTAAAAAAAATATGACATACAAAGTCAAAATAATGAAATGCCAAGTCATATTGACTTGTTATCTCATAATTAAGACTTTTTGTGTCTTAAATATTACTTTGAATCTAAATACTTCTCATAACAATGTCTTGATGTCTCGTAATTATGACTTTATATCTAACAAATATGACTTACTACATCATTATTGTAACGCAAGTAGGTGGAGGCAGACGAGGAGTGCGGATCTAAACGCTGGTCTTTATTGAACAAAGTGAAAACAAGACAGGAACAAAGGAAACATCGACGATGGGAAAAATGAAACCAAAACATGAAAACGTCCAGGGAACACGAACAGGGTGAACCATCAACTTCCAGACATCTACAAACAACAATCGACTAGGAATGGAGGAACAGCAGGGTTTAAATACACAGACACGATAATGACAAAATGACAATCAGGTGAGAACAATAACACAATGCTGGCAGTGACGAGGGCCGGGAATCATGGGAATTGTAGTTAAAGACGGTGACACGAGAAACACAGGGCAGACAACCAGGAATCGTAACAATTATTTTGACTTTGTGTCATATTTATGACATAGTATCTCATCATTTTTTATTTTATGTGAATTATGATTTAGTTTCTTATAATTACTACTTTTAATCTCATAATTATGTACCTAGTATCTCATAATTTGTACTTTTTATTTCATAAGACTTTTTGTCATAAATGTGACATTGAATCTAATAGTTATTACTTTTTCTTATAAATATGACTTAGTATCTCATCTCTGGATGTTTTTTTGTTTTTAGCACTATCCATTAAATTCTAGAGACTGTTGTGTGTGAAAATCCCAGGAGATCAACAGTTACAGAAATACTCAAACCAGCCCGTCTGACACCAACAATCATGCCATGGTTAAAATCACTGAGATCACATTTTTCCTCATTCTGATGGTTAAGCTGAACAGTAACTAAAGCTCCTGACCCGTAGCTGCATGATTTTATACATTACACTGCTACCACACAATTGGCTGATTAGATAATCGCATGAATAATTAGATGTACAGGTGTTCCTAATAAAGTGGCCATTAAGTGTATATGCAAGTTTAAATTGTTTATGGCACCATCTAGTGGTTATTTGTAAAAAAAAAAAAGAAAAGTGGTTTCAATGTTTACATTGATCTATTTAAAATGGACTTGCGTAAATCCATAAGGAGCTCTTTCTCAATGGCGATAGCAGCAGTGATGATGATCTTGAACTCTTCACTTTCAAATTACTTCACTTAAAGCGAGATTGCATCACTCAAGGACAGCTAGAAGAACATGTCCGGGATATATCCTAATGATCACACCCACCAAGAACAAATAAATCAATCTGATTGGCTGATGAATCTGACAATCTTACTTTAGTTTCTCATTCATTTGCACTGTTGAGGGATTCGCAGAAATTCTGAAGACCTGAAGGGGTGGAGCTTAAACTCTCACTCTGTTTCGGTTAAGGAGCTTGGCTTTGGGCATGTGATTTGTGAAACAAAAGTTCTGTCACACTTTGCTTGTAAGCATCAAGGAATAAATTCTGACTGGATAAACTTTTTGTTGTTCTCTATTTGTTTGTAGATTAATTAAGAGTGGAAAGTTATTAAAAATGCATAGGCAAAAGGGTGATTGAGAATGAAAGGATGAAGAATATTAATTTATTTGGCATATTAGAGAAGGTGTTGCTGGCCCTGAGAACTCGCCACTGTCTATCAGTTTAATCATACAATTCACATAAAAGATTTCAGATGATGGGCTCAAGGTGATGTATTTTTTTTACATGTTAAAGTACTTTAAGTTTGTAAAGAAATTACAAACTTCACCTTCAATTTACCAAACAACATTCAAAAGACTGACAGGTTAAACACTAAAAGGCTGTGTTAAAGGCTCAATTGATGATATTGCAACACAAGTAAATAAATAAAGCCCATGTAACTGTGGGAAATATGGGTGGAAAATACAGACAAAGGCAGACATTAACAGTACACTGATAAGAGTGCACAACTGTTGAGTTAATGTGGGTTTGAGAGCAGCAGACAGCCAATAAAAATTCATGATGCTGGAAAACGTCAAAATGTCATGGTCGGTGGGCTGTTCATAAACATATCAATAAGGAAGCCACAATGGCATCCCCTTTTGCAAGCGTATTGATTAACATTTCAAAGACTTCTGAGTGCTCATTGAAAAGATAGATTTAACTTTGAGCTCAACACTGGATGAAACCATATCTGACCTGAATGTTTTTAAAAATGAGCAATCTTGAGGTAAACTTATAGTGCCCTCTACTGGTGCAAAGTAAATATTGCAGGTGGTTTCATGATACATCATTTGCAGGTCTTATAGAGAATCCTTGCAACAACAAAAAAGTACTATGTCAGATGGTAATAGCAATATTCTTATATATACACAATTATATTATATCATATACTAGTATAAAGCAGGGGTGGGGAACCATTTTCCTATCAAGGACCATTCCAGTATTTCCAAAATTATTTGTTGGCCATAAAATTGCTCACATCTCCTTATTGTTGCTTGAAATTAAAGTATAGGGTGCATCCTGTACAAGCTCACACATAAAGAAAAAAAATTATAATTAAAGGGGACTTTCCATTTTACATAATTTTTTTTTAATCATAATTGTAATTTAATTACATTTTTTTTCAGTAAACAGAATCAAAGCCATTTTCTATGATTATTAAATTAATTCTCAAATGACCTAGCGAGCCAGTTCAATTGTTCTCACAGATGCTGGACATTCCTCACCCCTTATATAAAGAATTTACCATGGAATTAACATAGGAAATGTCCCAAAATAAATAATTAAATAAACATGGTATTAACATATATATATATATATATATATATATATATATATATATACACACATACATACACTGGGGGCCAAAAGCTTGGAATAATGTATAGGCATTGCTCTTTTGGAAAAAAATTGAACTTTTATTCAGCAAAGTAGCATTCAACTGACCACAATGTATAGTCAGGACATTAATAATGTAAAATATTACAATTTGAAATTTTTACTTCAAACAGTTCTCATAAAAAATGGGGTTAAGATCCATAAAACTCTTTTCCAATGATCTGTTGTCCAATGACTGTGTTTCTTTGCCCACTCAAACCATTTCTTTTTGTTTTTCTGTTACAAAAGTGTTTTTTTTCTTTGCAATTCTTTCCATAAGTCCTGCACCCCTGAGTCTTCTCTGTACTGTTGTACATGAAACTGGTGTTGAGCGGGTAGAATTCAATGAAGCTGTCAGCATAAATGTACTCCCGAACCCATACATTTCCAAAATCTTAAAAAGATAATCCCATTCTACCATATCAAACGCCTTTTCGGCGTCAAGTGAGATGGCAGCGACCGGAGATTGATCATTCGCTACTGACCACATTATATTGATGAAATGCCTAATGTTATCAGAAGAATAAACTCCACCTGATCTATATTTATAAGAGTCATAACTTAATGAAGCCAGAATTTTTACATCTAACTGGATCAGGGAAATTGGATGGTAACCTTTACATTGGCTTGAATCTTTGTCCTTTTTAAGAATCAGACTGATCCGGACTTGTGTTATGGTTAGGGGAAGCTTTCCATTCTTTTATGATACTGTATAAACTTCTAACAAAAGCGGAGCAAGTACTGTAGCATACGATCTAAAAAATTCAGTGGCAAAACCATCCGGCCCCGGAGCCTTGCCCATAGGTAAGGACTTCATTACCTTGTCAAGCTCCTCCAAGATTATCTCAGAATCAACTCACCAGGGTGTGATCAGAGACTTAATGTTTCCAATTGAGCAATCCACAATAGATGAAATGAGGGACTTTGATATATATATATACAAATCTATTCTAGAATAAATCTTGGACTGATGAAAATATGTATGGATGTGTAGTCCGTACAAGATGGGTTCAAAAGTCTCCAAATATCTGTAAGACCGAGACATTTACGCATCCTGTGAACCACCAGTGTTGCTCTAGGGGGCTTACACACTTTTGCTTCACTTTGATCAAGGAATGAATTCATCAATAGATTAAAGTCTCCTCCCAATATTATATCATGAGGGGTTTCAGCAGCTTGCAACATCCCTTCAAGATCATAAAAAAGCTCTAATTTTCAGTGTTAGGTTGCGTAAATATTAGCCAAAATCAGCATTTGCCCCTGAATTTCAGCTAAAAAAATAATGACTCTACAAAATGTATCATTAATTCGTTTGAGAAATTTGAATTGCATAGGTTTAATTATCATTATAATGACCCCACTCTTACTTGAGCCAGCATTAAAGAAAATATTTCCGCCCCATATCTTCCCAATGTTTTCAGCTTCCTACGGGGAAAGATGTTTCTTGAAGAAACACTATATCACATTTTAAGAAAATAAATAACCTTCCTTCTTTTTTTGGGGTGCCCTAACCCGTTCACATTCCACGTGGAGAGAGACAATCCACTCATATTAACATTTGCCATTTTTATATAATAGAAAAAATTAATTGTGTCAAATTTTTTTTTTTTTATAAAGACCACATTTCTGCATTAATGCAACAATCAAACCCTGATCATCCCCACGAACAAAACAAACAGAAAAATGTGTGCATTAACCCCATGCACGACAGCGCCAACCGGCGTCGATCTCTCTAAACTCAAAAGGTCCATGTAAGCATACGAGAGCCCCCACGACAACTTTACCATCGGATTGCTCAAGTCTGGTGTTTCTGCACAAATTTTGTGAAGCAAAATGACATTACAGAAAATACATTGTAAATCAAACCCCAGCCAATATGCAGAATAAACACAAAGAACATGTAGATTTATTCACAGAACTGTCTCGAATGAATGTTCCTCCACAAAACAAATTCCAGCTGATATACAGCCGTAGATGACATAATCATTCCAATGACTTGCAAAAATACCTGCCACACTTGCATTTTCTTGGTTGTGTGATTGGGGTCAATGTCCTGTTGGAAGTTGAACCTTTGGCCCAGTCTGAGGTCTTGAGTGCTCTGGAACAGGTTTTCATTAAGGATATCTCTGTATTTTGCTGTGTTCAGCTTTCCTTCAACCCTGACCAGTCCAAGCCGCTGAAAAACACCCCAACAGAATGATGCTACCACCACCATGCTTCACCATTGGTATTGCTTAAGTGATGAGCGATTTCTTCCAACATGATGCTTGGAATTGAGGGTAAACAGTTCAATATTCATTTCATCACACCAGAGAATCTAGTTTCTTACAGTCTGAGAGTACTTCCAAGTGGGCTTTCATGTGTCTTGCACTGAGGAGAGGCTTCCGTCTGGCCACTTTGCCATAAAGCCTAGATCGGTGGTGTTGCAGTGATGGTTATCCTTCGGCAAGTTACTCCCATCTCCACACATGATCTCTGGAGCTCAACCAGTGTGACCATCATGTTTTGGTCACCTCTCTTACCAAGGCTTTTCTCCCTTGATTTGTTTGGCTGGGTGGCCAGCTCTAGGAAGAGTCCTGGTTGTTCCAAACTTCGTCCATTTAAAAATTATGGAGGCCAACATGCTCCTGGGAAACTCCAATGCAGCGAAATTGTTTTGTATCCTTCTCCAGATCTGTGCCTTGACATTCCTGTCTCTGAGCTCTGTAGGCAATTCCTTAGGCTTGGTTTTTGCTCTATGTATTTTTAGCTGTGAGGCCTTATATAGACAGGTGTGTGTCTTTCCAGATCAATTGAATTTGCCACAGGTGGACTCCAGTAAATGTGTAGAAACATTTCTAAGCTGATCCAGAGAAATGGGATGCACCTGAGCAAGTCATATCAAAATATCTGAATACTTAGTCAATGTGATAATTCACTTTTTTCTTTTTAATAAATTTGCAGTTATCAAAAATCTGTTTTTTTGCTATGTCATTAGTCATTAAATGTCCGTAATATCCGTACTGTGAGATGCCTAAGACAGCGCTACAGGGAGACAGGATGGTGATCATCCTCACAGTGGCAGACCACGTATAACAACACTGGCAGAAGATCAATACATCCAAATATCACACTTGCAGATACAGGATGGCAACAACAACTGCCCGAGTTACACCAGGAACGCACAATCCCTCCATCAGTGCTCAGACTGTCCGCAATAGGCTGAGAGAGGCTGTACTGAGGGCTTGTAGGACTGTTGTAAGGCAGCTCCTTACCAGACATCACCAGTAACAACGTCACCTATGGGCACAAACCCACTTTGGGGTCGTGATTTTGTCTCACCAGGTGTGATGGTTGGTCTCACGTTTATCGTCAAAGGAATGAGCGTTACACTGAGGCCTGTACTCTGGAGGTGGAGGGTCCGTCATGGTCTGGGACGGTGTGTCACAGCATCATCGGACTGAGCTTGTTGTCATTGCAGGCAATTTCAACGCTGTGCGTTACAGGGAAGACATTCTCATCCCTCATGTGGTACCCTTCCTGCAGGCTCATCCTGACATGACTTTCCAGTATGACAATGCCACCAGTCATACTGCTCATTCTGTGTGTGATTTCCTGCAAGACAGGAATGTCAGTGTTGTGCCATGGCCAGCAAAGAGGTAGAATCTCAATCCCATTGAGCACGTCTGGGACCTGTTGGATCAGAGGGTGAGGGATAGGGCCATTCCCCCCAGAAATGTCTGGGAACTTGCAAGTGTCTTGGTGGAAGAGTGGGGTAACATCTCACAGCAAGAACTGGCAAATCTGGTGCAGTCCATGAGGAGGAGATGCACTTCAGTACTTAATGCAGCTGGGAGCCACACCAGATACTGACGGTTACTTTTGATTTTGACCCGCCTTTTTGTTCAAGGACACATTATTCCATTTCTGTTAGTCACATGTCTGTGAAACTTGTTCAGTTTATGTCTTAGTTGTTGAATCTTTTTATGCTCATACAAATATTTACTCGGTAAGTTTGCTGAAAATAAAAGCAGTTAAAAATGAGATGACATTTATATAGGTACTTTTTGTGAGTGTTGACTGTAGAGGCTTTTAAAAAATGAAAACAAACAAAAATTAAACCAAAAGAAGCTCACAGTTTAGATTTTTAATTAATAGGGAAGTGAATGTACATTTGATTCTTGAAAGACCTTTATGTATACATCTTTACATAAAAAAGAACTATACAGTGGAATAAAACAGATCTTCTTGTCTGTACCGGATCATTGTATCTCTGTTGCATTTTTGTTTGTGCTTTATAAAAACAGGATAGTGTAGTACTACACTTACAATTAAAACATATTTCTGACATCAGGGATACAAGATATACAATCAATCTACAGCATATATCTATACAGTGCACAGGTCGTCTATGGGCCTATAAAAACAAAGTGTACAATAAAACCAGCAGTGAAAATGAGCTCATTTTAATGTACCACTTAAAAATGCACCAGCAGTTTTACATTTTCAGTGACTCCATGATGTAACATCAACCATTTTGTTTAAAATTGCTCAAAGTACAGTGTAAAATTTCATTTAAGAGCTGAAGGCTCTAAATCTGACAAAACAAACATCTCCAGTTCATATTTAACCCCAAAATCAAAAGAAAAAATAATACATTATATTTTGCACATAGAAAATGCAGGCTATTTTGTTTTTAGGACTATTAAGACGTGCTGCCTGTAATATGACATTTTTAAGACAATTGAGCACATTTACACCGCAAACTGTCATTACCATAATGCGAAAAAATATTTACACATTATTTGGTTTACTGCATTCAATTTAAGCCTGATTTCAATAAAAAGGTTATTTATTACAGTGTTAACAAACTGAAAAATAAAATGCCCAGACACATTATGCTAATAAAACATTAGGAGGATAAATGAGCTTTTATGTCTTAAAAATAATGTCACAATACAAAAAATCTTATTGGTTATAAATAGGATTCTTTTCCTTGTGAAAAACAAGAAACAAAATGGACATGTTTTTTGTGAGATTCACCCCCAAACATCTAAAGTGAAGTGCTGTGTTGCTAAAAAGAATGAAAGATATTAAAGACAGAGGCTTATCTATGTGAAAGAGTAAAAGCATTGTAATTTACAGTAAAATGCACGTAAAATGGTACTGTGTATTGCTGTCCTGAGAATGTCAAATATGTGCTTTCAGATACACACATCAGTGTTTGTTTAGCGTGAGAAACAGAGAAATATTAGCTTTCAGTGTTATATGTATAAACAGACTTTATTATTCTAGGGTCAGTGTACAAAAGTCACGTAGTACCAGTGTTAAGGCAAAAGTGGACAGCATATTTCATTGAACACACTCACACAAACAATCCCAGTCACTCACCACTAAAACAGTTTATCATCAGTGTTGTAATTTCCATAAAATAATTACTGTTATGCACACGTACAAGTCTATTCCTGTGCACAACAAAGACAATTAAAACAGCCCAACCCACACAGTTCCATGTTATCTTTTCCATGAAGTTCCCAGTATAGGTCTCTCCACAACACAAAGTGATCTGGTCGTGAGGAATAATGGGAAATCTTCAGAGGATTGGCACTCCAAACTCGCTCCTCAACAGTGTGTGAAATTAATTACCTGCATTCCGCACACACCCGCATCACTTCCTCTTCCTCACTCTATAGCTCTAAGTGACTGGCCTGGGCTCTCGTCAGTACACACTGGAGGCTCATGGGTAAAAGTATGCTAGAGTGAGATAGAGAGATTTTAGCTGCAGTTCTAGAGGCAGCTTTTATCTGTCTAGGGCTTCCTCTGCAAAGATCCTGATTATGGCCGGTGAAACCTGCATAGAAAGACATTTTTGTGAGCAAGTGTTCAGATAAAGTTCAAGCAATCTGTCCTCTTACCAAAAGACAATAACCGCATTTACATGTGCAATGCATAAAATCATGCAGAGCTTAAGCTAATATTCACATAAACCATCAAAATGGGGAAAAATTTGATCTTAGTGTTTTGGACCATGGCATGATTGTTGGTGCCAGATGTGCTGGTTTGAGTACTTCTGTAACTGTTGATCTTCTGGGATTTTCACACACAACAGTGTCTAGAATTTACTCAGAATGGTGCCAAAAACATCTAGTGAATGGCAGTTCTGCGGATGGAAATTCCTTGTTGATGAGAGAGGTCAACAGAGAATGGCCAGACTGGTTTGAGAAAGGCTACGGTAACTCAGATAACCACTCTGTACAATTGTAGTGAGCAGAATATCATCTCAGAATGCACATGTCGAACCTTGAGGTGGATGGGATACAACAGCAGAAGACCATGCTGGGTTCCACTTCTGTCAGCCAACAACAGAAAACGGAGGCTGCAGTGGGCACAGGCTCACCAAAACTAGACAGTTACAGACTGGAAAAGTAGAGCCAGGTCTGATGAATCACGATTTCTGCTGAGGTACACAGATGGTCGGCCAAATGGAGATTTTATGCATTGCTGCCACATTACTGGCCGATTAGATAATTGAATGAATAAGTAGGTTGTATCTCATGATCATTGAAATGTTTCTCATGATCTTAAAAATCTCTTTATCTGAAGGTGTATGCTTAAATGTTTGAAATGAGTTTTGTAGACAAAAATATAATTGTGCCACCATATTAATTTATTTCATTAAAACATATATATATATTTTTTAAATGGACCAAATAATAAAGAAAAGCAGCCCATCAGTGCCCAACATAGATGGGAAATCCTTCAATACTGTTTAAAAATCATCCCAGGGTGAAACCTCAAGAAGTTAGTTGAGAAAATGTCAAGAGTACATTTCCGCAAATTCTAGGTAAAGGGTGACTACTTGAAGATCCTAAAATATAACACAGTTTTGATTTATTTTGGATTTTGTTTAGTTACAACATAATTCCCATAGTTCCATTTATGTTATCCCATAGTTTTGATGACTTTACTATTATTGTAAAATGTGAAATTTAAAAAAATAGGAATAAATAAAATTAAAATAAAGAATGAGTAAGTGCTTCAAAACTTTTGACCGGTAGTGTATATATGTATGTGTGTGTATGCAATCAATATTTTTTTCAGAGTTTGCAAGAGAATAACTGTACAAATATATTCACTCTATGGTATGTTTCACTAAAACATTTTCAAGGACATTAAAGGTCATTTTAGCTGGAAAACTGCATTAACAATTTCCAGACTTTCAAGGTTTTCAAGGGCGCTTGGGAACACTGGTATACCACAGGCAGATGATTTAAGCATAGCTTCTGCTCATGCACAGGATGCCGAGAAAAACAACAAGATGTGCCACAACAGTCAAATACATAATACAAAAAAACAGCATAAACGGATGCAAAAACAAACTTCTTCAATAAAGTAAAATATTGTTAACATTTTATAAGAACCTACATGAATAACATCCATAGGCTATACACTCCTTAAAGGGGCCATGACATGAGGAATCAAATTGTCCTTGATCTTTTGACATTTAAGAGGTCATTGTTCTATTAAACTTTTTAAATACATTTAATTATAGGGCTGGATGTTGAAACAGATTTCCAAATTCAATTAAATTCGATATTGATTCATGTGTTATGATGTCTGTTTTGCTTACATATGAAAGAAATTCTCTTATAAAGGGGACCTTATAACTAGATACATAAAAACTATTAATTTGACTAATTATATTTTATTATTTTATTAATAATTTATCACATTTGACCTTTTTAAAAATGAACAGATCCATGTTTTCATTGAATAAATATGATATTACATTGCATATATTATATTTTGTTACATGTTTATTGTTTAACTGCATAATTTGTGCCATTTCCAATATTTACATTGATTTGTTGAACACATGCTAAAAACGGCAATGTCTCTTTAAGAAAACCGGCATTTCTGTAAATGAGCGCCTGTTAGTGAGAGAGACTCCAATGGCTTAATCTCAACTGTGCTATGCATGATTAGAATTAATTGTTTATTTATAATTGAATTTTTGATCAACTACTGAATGTTAAAGGTGCAGTATGTAAGAAGGAATCAAATGCCCTGCCGATGTTCACTCTAGTTTTCACACGACCACGTTCTCGCTTATTCCATGCTGGATTCCATCTCTAAGATAACGTTACCTAGTGTTGTAATTTGTTGTTGCTGTTGAATAGCAGAAGAGAAGCGATTACTGAGGCAAGGCTCTTGTGAGGGCAAATAAACGTCACATCCTTTTGGATTTTCCCGGCAAAAGCGACCCGCTCCCTTCGCATGAAAATCTGTCTAAAGGCTTTAATAGGCAACCTAGGAAGTCCGGGAAGGGCTCATTTTTTAAGTTGCGTTACAAGCCGTTCACACATTGGCAAACAAAGGGCAAATATTACATGGAAATTGTTACATATTGCACCTTTAAAGAACAGAAAGGATATTAAAGAGACATTATTCAGTTACCTTTACTCTCAACACTCAGTGTAAGGATCTCACAGATGAATACCCCACCACTATACTACACAATCACTGCGGAGTGAAATCCAAACATTTACCAGCCAGTATACATTTTTAGTCACATAGTGCGAAATTTGGTTGCTAATGCGAGTGATTTCCCCTCATTGTAATAAAGGGTTGCGACAAGATTAAAAGATCGATTTTGGGATTTAAGAATCGATAGAGATTTTTCAACTCAAGATTGCGATGCAACGGAAAATCTATATTTTCACCCACCCTGATTTAAATAGGTATGAATATCATGAAAGTTGGATTCATATATTTTCATTCATACTTGAATGTTCATGAACGAATGCTTGTCAATGACGTATGATAGTTTAAAGCGTTATCAATGTGTTTTAGTTTATCAGATGTTAATAAAGTTAATAAAGAGAAAAATGTACTAAAAGGCTTATCAGAGAATGTGTCTAATGTCCTTTGTCATGTATCAAGTATATATTTTATCTATGAGTTCTGTAGTAATTCTTAATGCCTGCTAGTGCATATGTTTTATTGCGACACATTAACAGTCTGACTCTTGACTGTACCCCTTCAAAAGTTCACCAAAACTGTTAGCGTAGAGCTCTGCATATATATGCCACTGATCTTATTTAGATGTCGTTGTAGTATTCACAAAATTGGCTTATACAGTAAATTATGTGCCACATACATAATCAAATATGACCAAATTCTGAATAATATAGGAATATTCTTGTGCATGTGAATTACTCATTGACCGATAAATCCATTTACTTATAATCAATCATACCTGGTGTATATCCTGCTCTCCTCATGTACCTCCATTTCTGAGCTCTTAAACTCATTCAGTTCTTTTCTTATGGCCGCCTGGAGGAAAAGAGAAAACACAATGTGCAAATGTTTATTTATGTAACTTTACAATTTACATAAGACTAAATTCAAGTCTTATATAAGCCACCACTAGGTGGCAGATGAACCCAGTAAATCAGACAGACCTTGTCGGCAGGTGTGAGTTTGGTCCAGGGCTTGTCAGCACGGCGGTCATAGTCTTGAGCTGAAGTGCACTCCACATACTCATGAAAACGCAGGATTTTTCTGGCCTGAAGCTCAGCTACTGTGGGCCTCTGTGATAACTGTAGACATAAAAAGGAAACTTTTGTTTTCATGTTCTTTAAAAAGGTGGTATTTAAAATACCAAACTTGCTTTTTCTGAACCCAAGTTCGTTCCCTCCCCCTGGTTTCTGTTCACATCATATAATTTGGGATTTGCATCATTAACATGTGTACAAGCGGCAGCTGTTTACCACTGTAACTAGGTAACAACTCAAGAAGACATCAGACTCGCTGTATTATTCAAGTACCATCAAAATTGACATGCACAAAACAACTCTCGTGTTTGTCTGCCTGATGCATGAATAGTTCAATGATGTAATGCATGTTAACGTTTGTCTGCCACAAGCTCGTGGATGCGTTGCAAGAAAAGCGAAGAACGTGAACTGGCTTTTAAGGGCCATTTATTTGGTGAAAAACAAGTACGAGAAATGCACTTTACTATAATAACTGCGAACCGGAGCCTGTGAAGATGCAAATTGTGCGTTACCACAAGCAGTTCACTTCCACAAATTGGTACGATTGAAGTTCACATGAACCGTACACTCTGACCTCTTTTTCAAGCAGACTCATGAAAGCACCCTTAACTGTACAATGAGATTAGTGTCTGTATTAGTGGCTTATAAGATTCTCCACAATTGTTTCCATACAAGGTGAAAAACTTGACTATTTTTTGTCCACCTGCAATATCCTCATTGACCATTGGAGTCAATGAGAGCTATAATATCGACAAATGGTGGTGACTTTGAAGAAGCTCAAATTTAAGATAACTTTGATTTGCTTAACCTTTTTTGATTCATATAATTCCCACACTTCAATCTTTGTTTTTTCATAGTTTTCATTTACTATTTTCTATTATTCTTATTAGTCCAAAGCTGTATCCCCAAATCGCATACTTCCTCACTATTCTATGCCATTTTGTAGAGTAAGTAGGGGGAGTAGTGTGTTTAGACTGAAAACACAATGAAGTGTCCTACAGTACGAGCACTTGGATGATGTACTTCTTCAACCAAGTGTGGAATGTTAAAATGTACAAGTGTTGGACTGAGGTTGACTAATGCGCTATAGCAAACATCAACATATCAAACGTGCCAATTCAGTCAGCTGAAAAACATCCAATACTTCCATGTAGTAAAAAAACATTAGTGTTCCATTAGAAATGATACTACACTTTGAAGATTCATACACTAAATGACTGAGTGCACCTATAATGTGTCATATGGGATTGCACGTCAACATGCATGAAAACCTCAAGGTTAAGGTAAATAGATAGAGACTAAGATCTAATCATTCCAGCCTCATTTAGTTTGGCTGCTTTATACCTTTCTGGTCAGCCTGCGTTTGATCTCACTTCTTTCTGCTCGTCGGTCAGATTCATTCTTGGCTGAAAAACAAGAACAAACAGGCATTCAGTATAGAGAACCTTTTCTGGAACCACTTCTCTTTCCCAGACTGAACTGATGTGGATAAAAGCATCAGTAAATCTTGACTATACATATCAAGACATTTAGCATTCCACATGTGTGTTGATCAGTTGTGACCGGCTTCTGTAGATGCTATACTAGATGACTGGAGGACGTGTAGTGTGTGCTGGCAAAGGAAAAACTCAGCTGGCCAAAAACTCACCTAGCAGGATGTTTCTCTGCTCGAGTTCTTGTGCTGTGGGTCTCTGACTCAACCTCCTATGAGGAGAGAATGAAAAATACACAATGTTGATGTGAACAGAATACATAAACACTCTGTAAAACACCACTGAACACACACAGACCTTGTGAGTGTGCTGCCAATCTTGTTGCGGAGCGCCTCCCACTGCTCTTTGTTCTTCCAGGTGCCGCTGTCATCCTCTTCAGACTGTTCCTTCTCCTGCTGACGCTCCAACTTCAGTGCCAGAGTATCCTTACGCTTCACACGACTCGCAAGACCACCTGACAACACAGACATTGGTCAAAAGGCAAGGCCAGGTCATATACGAAATGTTTTGCAGATCTCCACAGAAATGATAATGCTTTTAGCTATAGCGAGGAGGTTTTTTTCTTTCCTAGTTCATTTATTTTCCCAAGACACTAAAACCAGAAGCAAAGCTAGTACCTAGTACTAGTTCCACAACTGTGTGGAGTTACGCTTAATAATAGTGTAGAAACAGGTCAGAATTTTTAAACCCATTCAGCCAAATTCTCCCAAAATCGTGCAAAAAGAAAATTTGAAAAAAATCTCTAGATTCTCTATGGGACTGTTCAAAGTTCACATTACAGGCATTAAGTCATCGGTATAACCCTCACTATGCATATTTTCTATTTAAAGGTTGTGTGTGAACCGGACCAATTGTCCAAACGATGGCTCTGCCAATTTGATTGCTTAAAGAGTTGTAACATTGAAACATAATAATGATAAAAAAGAGGGCTATCCTATCAGAAAGTCGACAAAAACACACAGTGAACAGATACAGATACAATGTGAAGATGATGTGAATCTGTTTTTTTGAACGATTTGTCCAAATCGTTCAGCCCTATTACTACTTCACACCATTTATTCATAGGCCTTTGTAGGCCCAAATCAACATTGTTATTACAGTTATGCCTGATATAAATCAATGTTCTTTCTTTTTTCAAAATGTAGTGGCCTACTATTTTTCCCAGTGTAGCTGGTTAAATGTAGCACATCTGTCAATTGTATGTATATTTAACAGATTTCATGTGTTAGAGTGTGGGCTGAGATAAACTGTAAATTGAACAATTGCCTATACTAGGGGTCTGCAACCTTTTTGACATGGAGTGCCATTTTAAGCTTTCCCCTGTTAATGGCTGTGCCAATGCCTAGTTTGCTAATTTAATAGTTTATCTTTTATTACAAGTGATATTATCAGCATAACAGTTTGAGTGAAATGTTTGCGAAAACCTGATCATTATGATATCAAGCACATAAATTGTTCTACAGAGCCTCTTGTGTATTCTAGTGAAAACCTGATCATTATGATATCAAGCACATAAATTGTTCTACAGAGCCTCTTGTGTATTCTAGTGAAAACCTGACCTTTAGTACAAAATGAGTTAACATCGTTAATGTCCCAAATTTGTAACAATCTGATTTGTGACCAAGAAACTGTCTGAAATCTTAAATATTTCGTATTAATTTTATGTCACACATTTTTCAAAATCATGAAACATTATTTCCTGGTTAAATATATATATTGAGCAGACTCCGATTTCTGAACCCTAGGATGTGTATTCTTGTTTAATGTAGTTATAAGAATCACCATCATTGAGGTTTAAGGAGGGTGTATGCTGGTTTGAAAACCTTAACGATTGAAAGCGCTGTCTTCTTATTTACATTGTGTTTTTCTGAAAGCAAAAGCTGCGCTCCTCTGTTCCGCAGTCTCATCACACTTAGTGTTTAGATTCCCATTCTACTCATAACAACATAAAAAACACATAGCATGATTATGAGGAAGGATTACATCAAGAGGTAGATTGGCTTGCAGGTGTGAGGAACTTCATATAAATACAGAGGCAAGAAAAATATGTGAACCCTTTGGAATTATCTGCATGTATGTATAAATGTATCTTAAAATCTGGTTTGATCCGCATCCAAGTTAAAATAATGAACAAAAGAAATTAATCAGTTTTTACTAATACAAAATTAATTATTTTACTGTTATTGTATATATTGAATCCATCACTCAAACATTTTCTGTGTAGGTTGGAAAAAGTATGTGAACCCCTAGTCAGAAGTTGGCAAACCTGGCATCCAATTAATTAAATTAGATTGGAGGTGTGGGTTAGAGTTACTTTGACTTATAAAAAGAACTCAAACATTTTGAGTTTGCTATTCTCAGCAAATATTGTCAGCTGTGGACCATGCCTTGCAAAAAAGAGATCTCAGAAGACCGACGATCAAGAATTGTTAGTTTGCATAAAGTTGGAAATGGTTACAAAGTAATCCCGAAAAGCTTAGATGTTTATCTGTCCACCGTTAGATAAACTATCAATAAATGGAAATTATTTAGTACTGTGGCTACACTCCCAAGAACTGGCTGTCCAGCAAAGATGACTCAAAGGGCACACTTCAGACTGATCAATGAGGTAAATAAAGAGCCCTAGAGTGACAGCTAAAGACTTGAAGGAATCATTGGAACTGTTTAACATCTCTGTTCATGAGTCTACTATACAGAAAACATTAAACAGCCATGGTGTCCATGGCAGGACACCACGGAGGAAGTCGCTGCTCTCCAACAAAAGACATAACTGCATGCCTAAATATTGCCAAAGACCACTTTGACACTCCATAACGCTATTGGGAAAATGATTTGTGGACCGATGAAACTAATGTTGAATTGTTTGGGAAGAACATGCAGCACTACGTTTAATGGGACATGTTCAATAAAGACATTAAAGATTCTAGATGTTTGTGTGTTTTTAGCCATACTCGTGACATTTTATGACCAATTAAGGCAGAAAACCAGCTAAAAACCACAGGGTTCACGTAACTTTTCTAGCCACTGTAAATAAGCCTACTCCTCTCTCACTTTTGCTTGTGTGTCAGTGGTTACACCTCCATGTGCCAATGGTGACATGTGTGGCATAGGTTGCCAACCCCTGGCCTATACTGGATTTTGTTAAACTCAGATGAATGCAGGGCAGGTACAAAATAATATTTTAAAGTCATACAGCTGGTCAGAAAAAATAAAGAATCATACTTGTTGGAACATCCTCCTCATCATCATCTTCCTCATCTTCATCTCTGTAATGGATGGGTCCGTCAGAGTCGCTCTCATCCTCGTCCTCGCTGTCTTCAGGTCCCCTGTGCTCCGGTATGACAGTTACTCGAGGGTCTCCCACCAGACCTCGGCGGCTCCGTGGCTCCATTTCCAGCTGTCGTGCAGGCCGAGGGTCTGGACGTAGCTTCTGCAGCTCTTCTTCCATGTCAAAATCATCATCCTCAGGCCTAAAAAACATAGCATATAAATAACGCAAGGTCGTATGCATATAGGAGGTGCAGTATGGATTTACAGGAAATACAGAAAGTGTGTAATACTGTATAGTCTGGTAAAGCACAATACAGCATAGTATAGTATACACTGGTGGCCAAAAGTTTGGAATAATGTACAGATTTTGATTTTTCGGAGAACGCTTTGAAGTAGTTTAAGAAGTAATGAACATTTTTGTCAAATTGTAATAGTAATTTGTCACATTATTAATGTCCTGACTATATATTGTGATCAGTTGAATGCCACTTTGGTGAATAAAAGTACAAATTTCTTTCCATAAGAGCAAAATCTGTACATTATTCCAAACATTTGGACGCCAGTGTACATGTAGCGTGGTTAAAACATTTGAAGTATTGTATCTACACTACCGGTCAAAACATTTTAATTTGATCAGAAGGCATATGCTTAAATGTTTGAAATTAGTTTTGTAGACAAAAATATAATTGTGCCATCATATTCATTTCAAAAAGTTTTTGAAATGGATGACTTGGACCAAATAATAAAGAAACGCAGCCAATAAGTGTCCAACATAGATGGGAACACCTTCAATACTGTTTAAAAGCATCCCAGGGTGATACCTCAATAAGTTAGTAGAGAAAATGTCAAGAGTACATTTCCGCAAATTCTAGACAATGGGTGACTACTTTGAAGATGCTAAAATAGAACACAGTTTTGATTTATTTTGGATTTTGTTTAGTCACAACATAATTCCCATAGTTCCATTTATGTTATTCCATAGTTTTGATGACTTTACTATTATTGTAAAATACGGATAAAAAAAAAAAATTATAATAATAAAGAATTGGTAACATGGGGTGACATTTCAAATACCAACTATTTTAAATCATATCGTTACATTTTAAATTCTAGCTTTTGGTAGGTACCAACTTTAATTTGTACAGGTTGACCATCATAGAATGACTTGTGTATTAAATTCACAATGAAGCTTCTATGTGTTTGGAATGGAATACTTTCAACACTGCGCAGTATACACTTTAATCAAATAATCAAATCAGGAACGTGTGCTCTGAGTATGTAGACTGTGTAAACACTCACAGTCGGAGAGGTTCGATAGTGACTGGGAGCGAGTATCGCCCTCCTCCTGGGGCCTCAGCGAGGATGTCCGGCGGTGACTCAAACAGAAGCGAGTAAGCACGCTGGGATCCTTCCAGGTTGGGATGGGTTGGGCTGGGATTGTTCAAGGCTCTCTGGATGCGTATGTGCAGAGGTAGGGGCAGCTCAGTGGGTGGGTCTGTGGTGGGGCTGGGAGGGTCCACATGAGGGGTGTCAGGGGCCGGATGGGCCCGAAGAGGGGATGGGGGGATGTGGGTTGGTGGAGGAGAGACGTCTTCAGAGCTTCTATTTCTGCCATCATTTGATTGGACAGTGGGCAGGGCAGGGGCTGGAGCTGGCACAGGGACGGGGGCAGGGCCTGTGGATGGAGGCTCGGGCTGATTGGATGAGGAGTCATCTGAGTGGCGTTTGGTCACAGGTGTCATCCTCTTTGGGGGAATAGGAGGAGATGGCTTGACTGGGACTGCAGTTTGAGAGGGATCCACTGTAGGAAATTAAATTATTAATCAAAATGAGTTTCACAGAGAACAGGGGGTTAGTGCACATCTGAGAACAACAAATTAGGGGCTGTTCACACAGGATACATTCCTTACAGAAAAGAACAAAATGAATGGGGTCTTGAGACAAGTTGGTCAAAGTTGGACTTTTTTTTTAATAACAGGGCACAACATCTTAAACGCATGTGTACATAGACAAACGAAAATTGTGCAGTGTTAGGACATTGATTTGCATGCCATGAAATGAATTAAGGGTATTAGCATGGAGGGGTGAGACCATAAGCAGTACTGTACACTGTTTCTTACTTGAGAACATCAAGCACAATTTAAGCCAAGGAAGATAACATCTGCTGCAAAACCAGGCTTGAAACACACACTACGCAAGTATGTTTAAAGTAAACACTTCTAGTTATGCAAGCTTGATTTCATGTACTGAGTTCCAAAACCTGTCAGAATGCAATTCATAACGCAACGTATAACTTAAGTGCTTGGCATTGTCAGCATTGAGTCAATGGGACAAAGTTTTCTTTCAATGTACTGTAACTACCTTCACGGTGGGGTAACAGTTTGAAGAGACTTTGGCTGAGCAGGTCAGGTAGAGTAAGTTGAACTGTCAACATGTTTATAGCTATCTACCTCAATAACAACACATCCTTTTTACGGCACAGACATTTGAAGGAAACTCCATCATCCCCATGAGTCCTAAGGTGTTACCGAAAGTTTGTTACTAAAGTTTGGCCAAGCATTCGCATCTGTTTATCTGTACTTGTGTACCTTACATGCAGGACAGCTCCATAAAAATTAAAAATGTAATATAAACTCTTTATAACACTTTAAAAATGTCTCGAGTGAGAGCTCAGTCTGAACTTCCAGTAAGCACACATTTGTAAGCTCTGCATGATTATGACATGTTAGTATATGGATGAATGTACAGATATCAGCCAGATTGAGTCTGTTAATTTCATCATTAGCAATGGTTATATTAAATTATCATATTGCTTATGGATTGAAATTCCATTAAATTACAGTAATCACACTGTTTCGGAACAGGACTACACATTCTGGGTTTTAAACAAGCATGACTGTCAGATGTTACTATAAGGGACATGCATGCCAATTGGCGATGGGCGGGTCGACACCAGGGCTACCTGGGCAGAGTTGAGCACCCCTGTGGCAGAGGTAGGCAGGCAGCGACAGATAGACTCCAGAATCTGCCTGCTGTCTCCAGCTCATCCAGTACTGAGGAGGCGGAGCTTTACTACACCTCTGTAATGTTGAAGCTTTGGAGTGGAGGGAGGGAAATATGCTTTTAGAATTTCGAACAACATATCAAAAGCACTGTTGGAGAGTGGTTCAGTTCAACAGACAAAACGTATTCAAAACTTAAAAATGCAATTTAAATACATCAAATTTAAAATTTAAAGATTTTCTGTGGCACACCAAACAGAATTGCAAAAATAATGACCTACAAATGGCTTATAGTCTTTCAGCACATTAAACTGGGAAAGTATTTAACTTTGAGAATATGTACACACGTCCCCTTTGAAATTGTATAAATATATATATACACACTCAGATACACAGTGCCCTCCACTAATATTGGCACCCTTGGTAAATATGAGCAAAGAAGGCTGTAAAAAAAAGAAATCTTTATTGTTTATCCATTTCATCTTTCATGGGGGAAAAATCATATAAATAATTTTTCTCCAAAACACGTTTGCCACAATTAGTGGCACCCCTAGAAATTCTTAGAAGTAAAATTTATCTGAAGAATATTCACATTCAGATTTTAGATTAAAAAAAATTTGGTACACCTTTGTGACTAAGAACATTACATTGTTCAGCCATGACTTCCTGTTTCACAAGGGTATAAATATGAGGTAACACACAAGCCAAATTCCCTTATTCATACCTCACAATGGGTAAGAGCAAAGAATAAAGTTACGATGTGAGGCAAAATGTTGTTGAGCTTCAAAAAATGGGAAGTGGCTATAAGAAAATAGCTAAAGCATTGAAAATGCCCATTTCCACCACCAGGGCAATAATTAAGACATTCCAATCAACTGGAGATGTTTAGAATCGGCCTGGAAGAACGCGTGTCTATATTGTCTCCATGCACGGTGAGGAGGATGGTTTGAGTGGCCAAAGAACATTCAAAGATCACAGTGGGAGAATTGCAGAAATTAGTTGGGTCTTGGGTTCAGAAACTCTCCAAAACTACAATCATTTAATCACCAACAAATTATTTTGGGAAGATTTATATTAAAAAGCCTCTTGCTCTTATCCAACAACACAATCAAGCCTCTTCAGTTTGCCAGATACTACTGGAACTTAAAATAGGACCAGGTTCTATGGTCAGATGACAGAAAAATAGAGCTTTTTGGCAGCAAACACCAGAGATGGGTTTCACACACACCGAGTAGTAGTCATTTGGAAAAGTACCTCATGGCCACGGTTAAATATGATGGTGGATCTTTAACGCTGTGGGGTTTTTTATGTCAGAGGCACTGGACGTCTAGTTCTGATACATGGCATCATGGATTCTATCAAATACCAAAAGATACTGAATCAAAACCTGAATGCCTCAGCCAGAAAACTTAAATCGGGCCATGGTTGGATCTTCCAGCAGGACAATGATTCAAAACAAACATAAAAATAAACACAAAAATTATTCACTGACCACAAAATCAAAGTTCTGCCATGGTCATCCCTGAACCACCAGAACCCCCATAGAAAACCTGTTGGGTTGAACTGAAGACAGTACACTAGTGTGGACCTCGAATATGAAGGATATGGCGAGATTATGTATAGAGGAATGGTCTCAGATCCCTTGTCATGTGTTCTCCAACCTCATTAGGCATTATATAACCCCAACTCCTAAAAAGTTGGGATGGAGTGAAAAATACTAATAAAAACAAAAAGGAGTGATTTGTAAATTATATTCACCCTGTGCTGAATTGAAAGCACTACAACTAAATATTATATGATTATTTTCATATCATTTTTTTGTGTACAGTACTTTCAAAAGGTTGGGAGAGGGGCAATTTAAGACTAATCAAAATTTGACGAGTTAAAATAAGGCGATGTGAAACAGGAGATGTTAAACAGATGAGTCAATCATGTCATAGTATATAAGGAAACTCCAAAACAGTCCTTCAAGATCAAGCATCATTCAAGTCTTGTCAATTTGCCAACAGATGCTTCAGCAAATAATCCAGCAATGTTCCCCAAATACAAATTAGAAAGATTTTGGGCATTTCACCCTCTAGAGTGCACAATATAGTTAAAAGATTCAAGGAATCTGGTCAAATCTTGGTGCGTAAAGACGAAAACCACTTCTGAATGCACGTGATCTCTGATCCCTCAGACATCACTGTCTTAAAATCATCATTCATCTGTAATGGATATCATGAACTTGAGCTTGGAATTACTTAAGTAAACCTTTGTTAGTCAACACCATTCACTGCTGCATCCACAGATGCATGTTAAGACTTTACTATGTAAAGCAGAAGCCATACATCAACACTGTCCAGAAGAGCTGCCGACATCTCTGGCCTCGGTCTCAACTTAGATGGAAAGTAGAACAGTGGAACCGTGTTTTTTTTGTCTGATGGGTCCACATTTCAAATTTTTGAGCTGTTATCAGCGTCAGGTCCAAAGGCTAGTGTCTGTATGGGCCAGGGATGTGTCAGTGCCCATGTCATGGGTAACTCACACATCTGTGAGAACACCATTAATGCAGACAGATATGTACAAATTTGACCAGCCACACCCAGCAGTCTTTTCCAGGAATGTCCCAGGATTTTCAGCAGGACAACTTCAATCCACATACTGGCCGAATTAGCAGAGATTGCGGGTGCTAGATTGGCCTGCTTGAAGTCCTGACCATCTCCAATTGAGAATGTGTGGTGCATTATGAAGCGCACAATATGGCAATGAAGACCCCATAAAATTGTGCAGCTGAAGACCCGCATAATGGATGAATGGGGGAAAATTGCACTTTTTAACAAACTTGTGTCTTCAGTGCCTAAATGCTTAATCACAGTGGTAAACACTCGACAATCCCAACTTTTTGTGAGTGTGTTGCAATAATCTGATTTGAAACATCTTAAACTTGTTTTTTTTTTTTTTGTTGCTTTTTTGCTAAAACTTGAGTTGTGTTTAAAATTGTTTGATTTTTGTGAATATTCTGAATGAATGATCAAAAGGATAAACAACACATATTTGCTTTCTTTGCTCATATTTACCAGGGTATACAAGTGGAGGGCACTTAGCAGTATTTTTAACCAACCTAAGACCTTAGCTTCACCAAAAACTTGACAAAATTATAGTTAATTAAAAATATGTCAGTGTGGGAAACATAAATCTAACATAGACAAACAAAGCTAATTATTATTATTCTTTATCTCTGCCTCTCAATTGTTTTAAGGTCAGAACTGACATTGGTTTGTCCTGGTGTCTGCACACGTGAGGCCTATAAATGGCTCCTTTTGGAGAGGGATGGTGTGTTGTGTTTCAGACACTTGAGCAGCTGCTACCAGCCTGTCATTCCACTGGATGTCTAAAATGATCTATTCTCAATGACACTGCGTTGCACTGTGTTCAGTAAGCGCTGTGGTGATGAGACTCCCCATTAATTCCCTTAGATCTTCAATGTTGGTGTAAGATTATCCATATTTGGCCAAAGCAGTTGGACTTGTTGTCAATTTGCTCGTATAAGAGCAGACGTGATAATAATGACATTGATTTGTGAAATCTATGCCATTCATACCATATTCTTTATGTTGGCTACACCTCAAAAACAAGATAAGAACAGTTAAGCTGAATTATTTTATTGCTATTTTAAACTAATCAAATTCACATTGGGCTACTTATTAACATGACAATGTCTATGCCTTGATTCGAACGGGAGCATTACATTTAGTTGCGTTTCTCATTTGCAGTGTATTTACAGTCTACGATGCAAGCGAGCAGCGCAACAATGAAATAATCCAAAATAATTCTAAAGTGCTTTTCGCTTTTGCTTATTGTCTAGTGTCAGGTGATGTTTCTTTAGTATTCATTTCCTTGTGCCACCGTGAACAGAGGTGAAACAAAGCAAGTATCTGGGCATCAGACTGTTGAAAACTTACACGTCAGGATCAGTTAGTAATTTAAGCATCTCTGATTGGCCATTGCCATTTCAATACTCAACGGACATGTCTGTGATTGGTTAGAAAACTCAACTGCTGCAAAAACACCTTGTAAATTGAAACCATTGACGGCAGCCGTAATCATGATTAGTTCTTCGATTAATTGTGCAGCCCTAATTACAGAATGTACACAAACCACTCTAGAGAAACCAAAATTGGTGCTAATAAACCAATAGCAAGTTGTTGTCCATTTACATTATATCAAATAGTAGTCTAGCAACGTGAATCTTCTATGGCTAGATACACAACAATCCATCGTGATGTGTTACTGGTCTAGACAGGACATAATGTAAGACATGCCCATAAAAGACATTGCCTAGATTGACAAAATCAGTAAGCATTAACTATCAAACTAGTAAGACAATCTTAATGCAATGGATCACACCCACAGTGTTTCAAATATAAATGTCCAGCTACATGATCTGGGCTTCACTACAAATTAGGTTTGCAAATTTTAAGAAATGTTCCTAATCGACAATCGCTAACGTCAATGACTGGAAATCGACTTAATTTATACCTACTGTTTAAATATATTTAAACAAATACACTTAAGAAATGTGAGTTCAGTGTATTTTTCAGCCTGCTTCTAAATCACACAGACGAAATGTTGTTTGACAGGTTTTAAACGGCGTGTTTCACATGGAAATCACAGGAAATGTTTGTAAGAAACAAATACAAATATAAAAAAACAAACAAACTAGAAGGTGTGTGTGCACATGCGTGTGTGTGTGTGTAGACTTGAATGGAATGCTGTAAACGTAATTTTTCATGATAAGTTATTTGCAGCTGATAAAGTAATATAATCGCCTTTCATTTTCGATTGTGCCGCACTAGCTGCTGTAATTTGCTGAAGTATGGAGCATCTACAAACAATCCACCAGCCAAATCAACACCTGTTAATAGTGTGTCAGCAAAAACAGCAGAGACAAGTCTGAGCCTGCCCATCATTTTGTAACTCCCTCTGTCTCTCTGCTTCAAAACAACACAGTGTAACTGAGGCACCAGACAACCACACCTCTTTCACTTACCACATAGGGCTGCAACCAATATCAACTAATGGACTGTTTATTCAGATCAAAACAATGAAATAACCTGTACCACAAAAGACCATTTTTTTTCTTGTAACATGTTAAGCTCTGTATAATGCAATAAAGCTTACTGATAATGTTATTCTTAAAAAGTATTAAATATAAACAATATATTTTCCTATGATGCACACATAAGCTACCTTAAAGTTTTATTAAAATGTGTTTCTGCATCTGTATATGCTGTAAATGCAAGAAACTCATTTACAGTATATCTGCCTTTGCTGCTTCAATCTCTCGCCCTCTCAGAGAGAGACAGATGCGAGTGAGATGCGTTCACTGTAAAGACTTAATATAGTACCACAACATCACCTAAATAGCTGTAAGCTTAACTATAAGTCTGCATTACGTAATGTTGTTTATTCCTTGTACAATGTAGGTCGGACTATAAAGTTTGTACCAGTAGTAAAATCTAGCTCTGTTGTTTAACCATGAATTAAACTTGAATTTTAACTCTGTCAAAACAAATCAGCGCAAGACAGAAAACAATATAGCAGTTTATTAAAAACAAAGAAACAACTATATGACCACACAGTCACTGAGGCAGCCTGTGGTTTTACACAGCCAGCCAGCACAGTATAAAACAGAGCATTGTTAAACATATTTCATGTCTTAATGTAATTTATCAGAAAACAAAGTATTTTTCCCATTACTGTATCACAATAATTTGTTATTATTCTCATTTCTGTAATGCAAAAAATATATTTTTCTCGCAACTCTAACAAAAAACTAATTTCTGTAATGTGAAAAAATCCTATTTTCATTACTGTAAAGCAAAAAGAATTATATTCTCATTACTGTAAAAAAAATATATTCTCATTACTGTAACGTGAAAAATATATTTTTATTGTTACTATGACAAATTTATTTTTTCTGTAATGTGAAAAAAGTCTCTAATTTCTGTAACATGAAATGTATTTACTCTCATTACTGTAACGCTTGAAAATAATATTATTCCCATTAATGTAACATGAAAAGAATCATACTCTTATTACTGTAACGCTAGAAAATAATATTATTCCCATTAATGCAAAATGAAAAGAATCATACTCTCATTACTGTAACGCTAGAAAATAATATTATTCCCATTAATGCAAAATGAAAAGAATCATACTCTCATTACTGTAACGCTAGAAAATAATATTATTCCCATTAATGCAAAATGAAAAGAATCATACTCTCATTACTGTAACGCTAGAAAATAATATTATTCCCATTAATGTAACATGAAAAGAATCGTACTCTCATTACTGTAATGCTAGAAAAGAATCATATTCTCATTACTGTAACAAAAAGTATAGTATTCTCATTACTGCAATGTGAAAAAAATTATTCTCATTACTGTAACATGAAAAAATTGTATTCTCATTCTGTAACACACACGTGTTTTTATTCTCATTACTGTAATGTAGAACATTTGTATTCTCAATACTGTAGCACAAAAAACTGTATTCTCATTACTGCAAAAAAACAAATTGTCTTCTCATTAAGGCAAAAAAATCATATTCTCATATTTTGGTACTGTAACTAATAAAAACAAATTAATGCAACAAAAATAAATTGTATTCTCATTGTAACTTGAAAAAAATCGTTTTCTCATTACTGCAATGCAAAAAATATATTTTCATGTTACTGTAGCAAAAATTAATTACTGTAATGTGAAAATAGTTGTATTCTCATTACAGTAACACAAAAAAAGTCTTATTCTCATTTCTGTAACGTGAAAAGGATCGTACTCTTATTATGTAACAATCTTATTCTCATTAATGTACCACACAAATAAATATTTTTCTCAAATGTAATGCAAAAAAATTATTTGCATTACTATAATGTGAAAAAAAAAATCACTGCAACGTGAAAAAAAACGTTTTATATTACTGTAAAGCAAAAAAAAATATATATATATTATTATTGTAATGCGAGAAAAAAAATCGTTTTAATTATGCTATATTATTTAAATCATCGTCTTTATTTTACAACAAAAACAACTGTGTTCAAATAGAATCAATTTCAGCACTGTATTACGAGAACGAGTAGCTTATTATTACATCAGGATTCAGTGCATAAGGCAGTGGTTCCCAACCAGGGGGTCGGGACCCACTAGAGTGCCTCAGCACACTTCCAGGGGGGCCTCAAGATGTCTTAAAATTATTTAAAATATGATAAAAAAGATGATCATTATAATTTTAATATAATTATTAGAATTCAACTTACTAAAAATGCTAAAAGTGTAATAACTACCTTTGACAGCTTGCTTTTTATGAAGAATATAGAGTTCTAGACATTTCTTGAAGGAAATATCTCATAATAGATACATTTTATAATATAAATATCTAATAGCCCACATGAGGTGGCCTTTGAAAATATTCTCCGAAAATGGGGGGCCTTGGAGTCAAAAAGGTTGAGAACCACTGCCATAAGGGACCTGGGTAGCTCAGTGAGTACTGATGCTGACAACCACCCCTGAAGTTAGAATCTGAAGTGACTCTAGCCAGGTCTCCTAAGCAACCAAATTGGCCCAGTTGCTAGGGTCACATGGGGTAACCTCCTCTTGGTTGCGATTAATGGTTCTCGCTATCAATGGGGTGAGTGGTAAGTTGTGCGGAAAGTAGCATGAGTCTCCACATGCTGGGAGTCTCCGCGGTGTCGTGCACAACGAGCCACATGATAACATGCGCGGACTGACTTTCTCAGAAGCGCCGGCAAATGAGACTTGTCCTTCGCCACACGGACTGAGGTGAGTAACCGTGCCACCATGAGTACTTGCTAAGTAGTGGGAATTGGCATACAAAATTGGGGAGAAAAGGGGATATAAAAAAAAAGATTTTGTGCCATTATTAGAATTTAGGGAGAATATGTGCTTAATTGTAATAAAAATAAGAAAAAAAAAGGAAAACCTTATTTTATTTGTGAGATGCACTCTTGTAATGTTTTGTACCTGGGCATTGATCACTCTATAAATCTTTTTCCAATGAAAACAAAAACGAAAATATGTGATCTTTGACATTAAGATCTGACTCTGAATGACCAATAATTTTACCCTTCACAGACTCTATTTTTATTCAAAGCGAATTCAAAATGCTGTCTACTCTGACTCTAGTCTATTAAGAGTGGCACAAGCCATACAAACTTTACAGTTGCAACTTTAGAGGCATAAGCAGGCAGGACAAAATAGGACTCACCTTGCACTGCAGTGTTGCTGTTGTGATGGGCAGGTTTAGGAGGGGGCACAGGAGGCTGTTTAAGGGTAACAGAAGCTGTAGGGGCCGAATGGGTGGGGACTGTGGGCAGGGTCTCCTGGTCTCCTGTTGTTACGGGGGGAACAGGATTACTACGAAAGGACTCGTCTACATTTAAAGACACAGTCCGGGGAGGAGGCTTTGCAATAGGAGGAGCAGAGGATGAGGAGGAGGATGAAGATGACGATGAAGAGGATGAGGATGAGGATGGGGCTTGAGCAGGCTCAGTGGAGGAGGAAGCGGCCATCAGCCATTTGGGAGGGAGGATGGCATTTTTAGTAGGCAGCTGTGACTCTTTAGTGGAGGTAATTCCAGGTTTGGGCTCAGGAATGAACCGCACACCCACTGATCCTAGCGGTGAGCATAACACATATGCACAAAAAGACACAAACACAAATAACAGAACACACATATGAGTGCACAGCACAGTCACAAAGGCATGCATGAGTAAATCAGGAATAGGGAAAGCATGTAAACAAAGTGGTGCAGGAGAGCTTAAAAGAACCCATGAAATCATAATGGCAGTTTTGTGGCTTTTTGTTCAGGTTCGTATGTTCTGAGGTCACTATATGCCAGTGTAATCCTTAAAAGATGGGAAAACTCGCATTAAGAAAATGTACGCATTTTTTCTGGTGAAATGGACCAATAGAATTTGTCCAATAAAATGTCCCGCTTTCGAATTCCACAAGACACTGACTAGTACTAGCATGTAGCAAATTATAGTTCATAGCTTTGACAAAAACTCAAATCTAATGGCTTTTATATTTTTAAAGTAGGACATGTTAACACCGGAAAAAAGTTTGAGCAATTTCATGGGGTCTTTAAAGAACATGCAACATAGTGCACAGTGAGCAACATTTATAGTGCACAGTGAGCATCTACAGATCTAGTATTCCTTATATTGTTTTTTACCTCCAGAATAAGTGTATGGACTGCATGATCAGCTCTCTATCAGTTTGGTGAACAGCTAAGCTGTTTCTCAAGGTTTGAATATAAGCTGTGTAGGCAAGCAAGTGTAAGCAAATGTGTTTGTGTCACACACCTGTATATTTTCTCCTGACAGGAAGAACAATCAATCATCTTCCACACTAAATTCTGCTCACGTGTCAGCTCATTACACAGATAGACTAAAGAGCTAATGAGAACTCTGAGGTTCATAAAATGTTAGGCTCTGAAATCAGAGGACAGCACTGTCTACATAGTATGAAGCTTGCTTCTAAGGCAATGACCCCTTATAAGTGAGTGATTGAAACACTGCTCTTGGAAAATACTCGGCACTCCACACAAACAGTACTCTTCAGGTGAAGCGCACGGGCCACTAATCACAACTGATTATATAAAGCGCAACAGCATAATCCCATTCACGTTCCCCATGGGGGAGTAGATTTGAAACAAAGATATAAACATTTAAAGCCAGACACATTGAGCTGCGAGGTTGTTAACCGATGATATGCTTCTGTTGAAGCCATCAGTCCGTGTTATTTCAAGTAAAATAATTTAAAAAAAAAATCTTTCTTAACTACACGACCCATGATCCTGAGGGGAGAAATCCACCAATCAGAGAATCGCAGCGAACAAAGCACGCCAGAAGAGGTCTTTAGCAACTGTCCGCTTCCAAGGCGCACTGTGAATGATGTCATTTGATTACGTCATTCTCAATGGGATTCTTCCTGGGATTGTAGTTCATTCCCTCAAGAAAGACTCTCAGTACAGTCTTGTACCTTTGACTTTTTGTCAGATTTTCAAATAATTGTTTTGCTTCAAATCAAAGTTTGTAATGTTGCGATTCACATTAGAGCTGGCTTGTTTGGTTCATGTCATAACATTCTTTTATGAAGGATTTTATGTCATTCTTATGAAAGAAATGCATGGGGAGAATACTTCCAGAATGAAGATTGAGAAGGCTGAGAAAGTGGGTGGGCACGGTTGCGCTCTAAGGGATTTGACATTAACGTGTTGCTAAGCTAACAATGCCACCCTCTAATAGTCATAAAAACTATATAGAACACACAAATATTGGGTGAGATCAAAGTCCATTTTTAGTAAGATTGAACATTTTTATCCTCAACTTTTCTTTATTGAATAATATACAATTGATTTATAAATCAACATTATAATAGATGGATTTCCCTCCCCACTGAACTAGTCGCAATGGGATGAGATTGTCTGCTATGCAAAGGATACCTGCATTAGAATTTGAACAAAATTACTGTAGGTATCTTAGAGGCTTTCACACTGGCAGTTCAGACCAAATCAGAGTACGGTTCGCATTATAATTGTAATATGAAAGCTGTTTTTCGATGACTTCAGATCGGTCACATTCTTGTGCTAAAAAGGCTAGACAAAAACTTCTGCACAAGACGCTGAATAAACAAAAACAAAGCTGTTCATCTAGCGTGCGTTTACATAGAAAAACAAATGGATGGTTACAAAAGCGTTCGGTGTGAACAGCCCCTTACAGTAGGTGGAGTTTTCTCAGATTAAGCAATGAGTTTTAAATGCTTTGTCAGGAAAGATGTTCAACTTGGAAATGTGTGTCTCGAGATCCTTATGCTCGGTTCCATCTGTTTGAACAGCCCCTGTGCTCACTCTGAGCTGCTTCACCACCGAGTTCAGCCGAAAACCTCTGCTGTCTGGGAATATCACTACCCTACATACAACTGTACTGAATGTGGGATTTCACGGTTATTATGAAGCTCGAGTCTGAGGTAGTATCCTGCGGCATCAGTTCAAGTTTAACAGCATGTGAACTGTCTATTGAAGCGTTTTGATTTAACATTTGGAGAATATGGGCCGACTAAAACATTTATTTATTTATTTTATGGACATTAGTTGAAAATGAAATGCTCAGTGTGGTGTCCCTCAAGGGTCAATCCTCTGAGCTAAATTTTTTAAAAGTACAGCATATCTTATTACTACTGTTATGCTGATGATTCCCAATTTTATTTTCCTGTGAGTGTAGACAAGAATTGTTCATCTGAGAACACCCTATATTGCTTCAAAGATATAAAATATTAGCTGGCAATTTTCTTTTACAATTAAATGAACGCAAAATCGAAGTTCTGATTTTAGGTTCCTCTATGTACTATTTATCTGGCCTGGTTGCCCAGTTAGGTCCTCTGTCGTCGAATGTACAAGATCAATTGAGGAGTCTTGGAGTGATTTTAGACTCATCATTACTTTTCAGTAAGCAGATCAGTGCTGTTGTCAAGGGTAGCTATTTCCACCTTAGATCTATCGCTAAAATAAAAACTTCCAAATTGTGATCCACTCACTTATCACATCAAGGTTAGACTATTATAACTCATTGCACATTGGTCTACCCCAAACTGCGTTATCCCGACTACAGCTTGCTCAAAATGTGGCAGCTAGGCTTTTAACAGGGTCAAGAAAGAGGGATCACATTTTCTGGTTTTACCATCTCTACACTGGCTTCCAGTGAAATTCAGGGTCGATTTAAAATGTTTTATTTTTGTCTACAAGGCACTATCTGGTCTCAGGACCCAATATATCAGTGACCTTCTACACCCTTACTCCCCACCAGAGCGCTCAGGTCTTCTGATCAACTTCTACTGAAGGTTACTCGTTGCCGCTATAGATCTAAGGGTGACCGTGCCTTTTCTATGATGGTCCTAATCTCTGGAACAGTCTCCCTTTACATGTGAGGTCAGCTTCATCACTAGCCATTTTTTAAATCTTCTTTAAAAAAAAAATTTTTTTTAATAGATCATTGAATAGTTTGAAAAAGATACATACATGATGTTGTATTTAAATGTTTTTATTTATTTTATCATGTTTTATATTAAACTTTAAATCAGTCTGTTTTTATATATTTTGTTTGTTTGATGGGGTCAACTTCTGTTGTTATTAAATGTGCTCTATGAATAAAGGTTGGCTTGACTTGTTGGATTGACAGGAATGTTCTTTGCAATAATATAATGGCGCTGCATGGTTTATGTGTTTAATGCGCTCTCTTGTGGACTAAGGAAACAACATCAATTTAAAAATTAGCTGACTTTAAAATTTGAATATTATTTTAATTTGGAAAATATTTAAGGTACAAATTTGAGGTAGTCTAAGCTCGGATGCAATCGCGTGGTTTGCATGAGTGGGAACACAACCTGTGCTAGAGTTCACACTTGTTTGGGAAGTAAACTAAATAATGATGACATCATTATTTGAAAAAAAAAAAAAAACACAAACATGAGCACAAGTGGCAGGAGAACTTTGTGTGACACCCAAGAGCTGAGGTGCGTTAGTGTGCAATGTAAGTTGAACATCAAAATGTGCCGCCATAATTTTTTCTAGTCACCAATTGTCACGTTTCGATGTTTATTATTGTTTGTATTGTTTACTTTTCAAATTTTTTGTATTAAGTGTTATATAAAGTCTAATGCACCTTGTATATTCTGTGTAAATTGTGTTCCTTGTTTATATTGTATACCTTTCTTATGTACTGAATTTATTGTATATAAGTGGTACATCTATGTACGAGTTGTACCTGTTCGTGATCTTAATTCGTCCTCTGCAGGAGTGTATCGTGGCAAAGTACTGCTCTGAATGGCCTCAGAAACTGGCCGGACCTGAAGGCCGATTTCAGATGAGCTTTTCTGAATACTGGGCCGCATGTCCATCTCTGACTGAGGCCGCACTAATTTCCCATCAGACACCTTTTTCACAGGCTCCGGCCTCCTGTCTCTGTCATTTTTTCTTTCGCGTTCCTCGCGTCGCTCTCGCTCTTCTCTTCTTTCTCGGTCTTCCCTCCTTTCATTCAATTCCTTTCGTTCACGATCATCTCCCCTTTCCGGCTCATCCCTCCTTTCATGATCTTCTTTCCTGTCTCTTGGCGGTTTCTTGTCTCTCCAGTCTTTGTCTTCCCGCTTCTCCCTGTCATTCCGCTTATCTCTCTCCCGTTCGTTTTGCTCCAATCTTCCGTCTTTTGCATGCCACTCGTCTTTATCTGGTCTGGTATCCCTCCTATCTTTGTCTCTTCTGTCTCGGTCTCTGTCATCTTTTCTGTCCCATCTATCTCTGTCTTTGTCTCTATTCCCTTTCTCTTCCCTCTCGCCCCTCCGATATCTTGCCTCATCCTGTCCTTGTCTCTCTCTTGGTAACGTTCCCACACGTCTGTCAGAGTCTGATTCCAGTCGACTGCGGCGGTCCGCTTCGGTTGGTAACCGAGTTCGAGCATCCACGTCTAGAGGCTGGCGGTTCCGGCTAACGTCGGAGGGAGCTCTGTTGCGGCGCTCCGGTTCTGGTGCGAGGCTATTCCTTTGTTCGTCTCCCTGTGGTCGTGATGATGGTCCCTTGATTTCAGATGCTGTATCTGACCTGCGGTCTCCAGGAAGTGGTGCAGTGTGGCCATTTTTAACTGGAAGACCTTTGGAGTGATTCACGACATTGCTCTCTGAAAAACAGACATTGATAATGGATTATGAGACCCAAAAAAGCTAAATCTTATGTGATCTTATGTGTCTAGGTATGCACGATATATCAGCGGCCAATATATTATTGGTGATAACCGGGAAAATCTAAATATTAAAATGACGTCAATAGTGGAATTGCCACCGATGTTTTCAACAATAATTTGTTACGGTTTATATACTTGCAGCAGAGAATCTTTCTACTTCAGGCAGGCACTTGGACAGCCTTACACCTTGTCTACAGAAGACACGAAAACCAATAGAACCAATTATAATCAATGATACTGTCTACACTGGATGCGTCCGTTGGGTAAATGGATGTCCTGTTCCATTCGCTGCTCATGTTGACGCGTCCAGTGTAGACAGCCTCAAGTTGTTGTGTCACGCCCGTCACAGATAGGTTGTTAAGCGATGTGCACATGTACAAACACACAGCGTGTCTGAAAGTAAGAGCAAAGCTCATGTCGCTCTGTGAGGATTATGTCAATATTACTGCACCTTGTCATGTTGTTTTGGGGCTGTTTCAGTTGGGATCATCTGCTGTTAGTAACAACATGCCATTTCCCAAATTCTTTTAATGATTCATGCAGCAATAAATGAAAAAATTATATATGTCACTTGGCGGCAATCAATTTAGCTAATTGCTTCATGAAACAGAAACAGAATATGTAAAATAGTGTACATCATTACTTACAGCAAAGGATTGTGATTAAAACAAGATCAAAAACAAAGTAACGTTGAATAGATCTTGAAAAAATCCACACAGAGCAATAAATGCAACAAAACTTAAATAACAATAATAAATGAAATGTCTCCCCACATCATTTTGATGGGGGATTTTAATATCCACTTTGATCACACAGAAAATTTATCTACAAGGGATTTTAAAGCAACACTGGACTGTTTTGGGATGACCCAATATATTGGATTCTCAACTCATTCAAAGGGACATACACTTGATTTAGTTTGTTGTGCAGGCATTACTCCATCTAATATTCACTCGTCTGAATTGCCGGTTTCTGATCACAAGGTTGTCTTGTTCAACGTTACATTGACACTTAGAAAATTAAAAGTGAATAGAATAATGTCATACCGTAACATTAGACATATAAAGAATGAAGATTTCATGGAATTAATTACCTCATACCCAAGCCCTGCTGCCACTTCTGTGCCCTCGGTCTTAGTAGGCTACTACAATGACTGCTTATCTACAGCACTTGATGCACTAGCCCCTATAAAAACTAGTTCTGTTTCCTTTGCCCATACTGCTCCATGGTACACACCAGAGCTACGTCAGCTCAAGGCTAAAGGGCGACGTCTCGAGAGGCTCAGCAACAGGACAGGACTTACAGTTCACAAACAAATGTATACTGAACATATTCTCCACTATAAAGATATGCTGAATACAGCTAAGAATATCTACGCGAATAGTATCAGTGCGGGTGAAGGGAAAACAAGGAAACTTTTCTCAACAGTGAAAAGGTTACTGAAACCTCCGGATTCAAATATCAATAACCTCTCTGGTGATTACTGCTCTGATCTCAAAAATCCATCAACAACTGGCCGTGGCGAATATCACACCGGCTGCATTGCCAGCAGCATTTGTGATAAATTTAGCCCCACCTGCTGTTTTTAGTAACTTCAGTCTTCCAACTGAGGAGTCTATTTTTGAGCTCATCACTAAATCAAATTCTTCGACATGCCACCTGGACCCCATCCCCACCTCCCTTGTGAAGACCTGTTTACCTGCTTTAGCACCACTGATAACCTCCATTATCAAATCATCTTTGTCAACTGGCATAGTCCCTGCATCACTAAAAGCTGCGATAGTTAGACCCACATTGAAAAAACCAGGACTGTACTGTAATAATCTTAATAATTATCGTCCTTTATCAAACCTGCCCTTCATCTCCAAAATGGAGAGAGCGGTTGCAATCCAACTCCAGACTTACCTTCATGAGAATAATCTTCTGGAACAATTTCAATCTGGGTTTCGTTCACGTCACAGTACCGAGACAGACCTTGTCAAGATCACTAATGATCTTCTCCGTGCAGCTGATGCTGGCCTACTATCCATTCTTATTCTCCTAGACCTCAGTGCCGCCTTCGACACAATATCCCACCAACTGTTGCTTGAGCGGCTTGAAAGTATAGGAGTTTGTGGTACTGCCCTTAAGTGGTTTGCGCACTACCTGACAGCCCGGACATATTGTGTCAAAATTGAAGATCACCAGTCAGAGAGCTCAGTGCTCCAACATGGAGTTCCACAGGGGTCAGTATTGGGGCCACTTTTGTTTATCATCTATCTTCCTCCATTAGGCAATATTTTCAGACATCATGGCATTCACTTTCACTCATATGCAGATGACACACAGCTTTATGTATCTACTAAGCCCACTGCCACACTTTCCCTAAACACCCTCAATACCTGTATTCACGATATCCAGGCATGGATGACTACAAATTATCTCCAACTTAATAATAAAAAAACTGAGCTACTGCTCATTGGCACTCCAACCACACTCTTAAAATCCAACCTCTCATTAGTTTCCATTGGGGAGGATGTCATACCAGTTTCAAAACAGGTAAAGAGTCTTGGAGTTATTTTGGACAGTACCCTTTCATTTTCCAACCACATCAATAATGTCTGTCGGACGGCTTATTTTCACCTCAGAAACATCTCCAGACTGCGTCCCTCACTTTCGTAACACTCCACTGAAGTTCTTGTCAACACCTTGGTGACCTCTCGGATCGACTATTGCAATGCAATCTTGCAAGGAATCCCCAATAAATGACTTCACCGGCTCCAACTTCTCCAAAACTCAGCTGCACGCATTATTACCCGTCCCAAATCTATTGATCATGTCACACCCCTGTTGATTCAACTGCACTGGCTCCCCATATCACAACAAATCAACTTTAAAGTCTTGTTAATGACATTCAAAGCTCTGCACAACCTCGCCCCCTCATATATCACAGAATTACTTCAGACTTACATACCCACACGCCCACTCCGTTCATCATCAGCAGGATTACTGGTAACCCCAGACATCAGACTGTCCACAATGGGAGCAAGGGCCTTCTCCCATGCGGCACCAAAACTCTGGAATTCTCTTCCCCATCATATCCGTGCCATAGACTCCATTTCGCAGTTCAAAACCACTCTCAAAACTCATCTTTTCAAGTCAGCCTATAAACTTTGAGAAACTCCACTCTCTCTCCATCAGCATTAGCCTGTTGGATGTTTTCTTTTTTAATTTATTTTATTATAATTTTCGTTCTTTTAATAGCTAATACTATTTTTTATTTCTATTTTTGTTGTAAGGTGACCTTGGGTGGTTTGAAAGGCACCTAAAAATTAAATGTATTATTATTATAACAGCAAATAAAAGTCCACGTTTTTAAATTACACCTATTTTTTTAAATGAACAGCTTTTAATCAATTATCTAGCAGTTCCAGGTTAAAATATTATAAATACATTTATCAGGTATCTGTATCGGCCACAATGAGCAGTGAATTATCGGTATCGGCTCAGAAATTCCATATTGGTGCATCTTTCTGGACACTTACCAGTTTCAAGTTTGAAATGACAAGAAATTAGTCAGTCCACATTGAAAGTGAACATACTGACACAACGAAAGCCAATCTTAACATATATATTTGTGTATACACTTTGATAGGGATTTTGGAATTTGGAAAGAGATTTCAAAATAGAAACCAAGCGGCCGACAAAATGTTTTGTTACTAATCAAGGTTGTGGCTGGATAGGATTGATTTCTCATCTCTTTATCGCATTGTGCTTGGTTAGTACAAACTGTATTGTTACCTTCATCCACAACATTTAAACATCATAATTCAAAATGATGTGACACAACCTCAACTTCATCTGTGATTCATGCCCTTCAATAGAACATTACATTTTGTTGAGTGTTTTTGTCTCTTCTGGATTGCCGTACCATTCTCTGTGACGTCCTTTAGTAAACCTCGCTCTATCAGCTCCTCTCTGGGCTTCCTCATTGATATCTTCCTCTCCAGCACTGATCATGCAGAAAAAAAAAAACAGACACACATTAGCCTCATCTCACAAGCCACTTTCTCACATTAAATAAGTTGAAGACTTTTATCAGAATTAACATTTCGAAAAAAGTATTCACACACCAGCTCCAAAATGCTATTTAAACTACACAGATGGTATTTTGCTATTTGTTGATAGACTTTTTATTTCAGGAGTGCTTGAAATACAAACTTTAGTAAATCAGGCAGCTCTGCAGGATTAAAGTATGATACTTGTAGTAGAGATAGACCGATATATAATTTTTACGATTAATCTGTCCCGATCGTTGCTTTTTGTAAGTATTGGTTATTGGCACAAATCTGTCGATAGTCGCCGATAGCTTTTTCATAATTTAGTCATTTCAGAATAAGAGTCCCCAGTGTATTTCAGGCTTGTATATACATAAAAGTCTAGCTTTATTATTTTGGTTGAACAAAAATGTGGGATTTTATAAATTTTGTCTTTGCCCGGCATATTAAAGATAGAATAACATTTTGTTTTTACATTCAATAAATCAATTTGAAAAACTATCGCCTGATTAATATCTTATCGGCGTTGACAAAATCCACTATCTGTCGACCTCTAACATGTAGTACAGAAGTCATGGGTTGATTAATCTTAATGATTAATGTCATTAAGATAGATGATCACCAAACAAAGTTGATAATCAGAAGGCAGAATAAACTAATTAAAATTTTAGTCTGGAGTTCAGAATCAGAGAAAATCTTTAGTCTTTGTATAGTCTTATTGTCTGGACTCATAACAGATACATACCTTCTGATGTTTCTTTGAACTTATCACTGCTTTTCTTCTTCCTCCACTTCCAGGGTTTGAAGATCTTGCCCAGGTTGGGGAACTTGCTCTTTCCCTTTCCTGCAGGGTTTCCTCCAGCTGAATTTGCCCCATCACCATCTGGCACACTATGATCGACTTCATCATCTGAGTGGATTGAAAGAGAGACAGAAAAATGATTGGTTCAATTCCTATAACCAAATGTCATTTTTACGATAGTTTTTTGTAGTTTTGACCTTGCTGGTGAATCTCATAAAGAGGTAAACAACAAAAGCACAAAAGTCTGGTTCAGGAATTAAAAACCCATATATCTTTGTTTATCAATGAATTTGGTTTTCAATGATAACTTGCAAACTTTTAAAGACAGACCTACTGTTAATTGGAGGTTGTTCATAGATGGTATATACCTTTGCTGAAGCCATCAGTCTGTGTTATTTCATCTTGATTGTTTAAAAATTGTGTTTAATAGTGGAATTCTTGGTGAACGGCTAAACAACCCATGGTTCAGTAGAAAAAGATCCACCAATCAGACAACCTCGGCGAACAAAGCCCATCAAACAAGTCCATCAGCGAGCGCCCACTTCTATGACACGGTGTGAATGACGCAATCGAGTCCGTCTCCCTTCACCATTAAACTACATGCATATCTGAATACATTGGAATATTTTGCAGTAAACTTAAAATGATTTTATAATCAATTCAAACAACCTAAAATCAATGGTTTTATATATTTCCATATCTTTTTTAAGTCATTCGCAATCAAAAAATTATAATATATGTGAAGTAAATATAGCAGAAAGTACTTTCTACATTGAATAAGTTAAGGTGTGAACTTGAAAATATGAAGTAAATTCTACATTTGTACTTAAATTTGAACAAGTAAAAATGAAAGCGTATAAGTAAATATTATTCATGAGGGTTTATTTTCACAATGTGTCATCAAGTATCTGTCCTAAAGTAGAAAACCTTGTTATATTTATTTGCTTATTTGAGTACATTTCACTGTAGGGCTGAAACGATTAGTTGACATTATCGACAACGTCGACAATAAAAAATGTCAAGTAGTCGTTTGATCTAATTTATTGTAACATGAGATCCCATTAAACTCTAATGATGAGAGCAGCACTGCAGCACTTCAGGTGATGTAGATCAAAAAGTATGAGGGAATTATAATGCAAAAATACTAAATAAGTAAATACAGCAGCACTCTCGCTGTGGAATAAGTGGAGCTCGAGCTGCCGCTCCGCTGAAGCAAAACTTGCGTTTCGAGCATCTTTAAAGGAAACACCTAGGGCTGGACGATATGGCTAAAATTTATATCACAATATATTTCTTAATTTCGGTCAATACGATATAATTCAGATATCGATATGAACAATACAAAAGCCTCAGAAAAACTGCCAAGAACGCCCACAACGGACGTCTGTACCTACAAACTTCTGAAAAATTAATTTGCCAAGTCTATGAAACCTCCTCCTAGAAAACTAATTAATATTTAAGAAATAAAAACTGTACAAATAAATTAATGTTCACCTGTTATTTGCACTTAGCATTCATACAAACAAGAAATGTCAAATAAACATAAAACTCACCTTTGTCAATATTAATATTTTTAACTTGAAACTATAACATAGGCTGATTATCTTTATATATTGAAACAATGGTTCTTCAGCTAGAATAAAGAATATTGAAGTGCTCAGAGTTGCTGCAGAAAACAGAAAAAAGCAACAACAAAAACTTGCTGGGGATTTAAAAACCACGCTGTGTATATTTTATATATTTTATATCAAAAATATAATGATATATACTTAAAATAACTAAGTAGTAAAACAATACAAACGAGTCCCCCCTCCCTTGCACCACAGTGGTTTGGTCCACTGCCTGCTTTCCCCCTTTACGCCACCTACACACACAAGTCCGGTGTAGTTCGAAGTGCTTCATTACTTGTGGAACTCCAGCAAGTAGCTAGAGATAACCGATATATTTTTTCAAGAATCCGGAACGTGAGCGATTATAACGTTACCTAGCTTGTTATGGAGTGGTGGTGGCGTAGTGGACTAAAGCACATAACTGGTAATCAGAAGGTCGCTGGTTCGATCCCCACAGGCACCACCATTGTGTCCTTGAGCAAGACACTTAATCCAAGTTGCTCCGGGGGGGATTGTCCCTGTAATAAGTACACTAAGTCGCTTCGGATAAAAGCGTCTGCCAAATGCATAAACTGATATTAGTCTAATATTGTAGATCTACCAGGGTTTTTTTTGGGGGGTTCCCAACGAAACCTAAAATATTATGGAGGATGCAATATCATTTTATAATTATAACATGACCGTGTGGTGAAATAAGTCTTCTGTGTACAAATGTCTCCATTATTTATGTCCCTTTCAAAAATTGCCATGTAACGCATGCAGCCAATTGTTCTGCTTTTTCTGCTCGGCTTGAAGACAATGAACTGACGGCTGCGCTCTAAACATTATTCGGTGACAAATGCTGTAATGTAGCCTATTGAAATATCAGATATGTGTTTAAAAATCATATCACCGTTATTGAAAAAAATTATTTCGCAATGCATATTGAATTATTGTCCAACCCTAGAAACATCCTGGCGTTACATCTTAAATGCAGTTATATTTAATGCATTATAGCTTTATTAAAGTTCAAATACAGCAGCAGATCATGTAAATAACTACAAACTCCGAAACTGGCATTTTTCTGTGCGGTCAGCGCCTGCGTGAATGTCCCGATCTAAGGGGGAGAGATTGAAACTGCACCCTGCTGAAGAGTCACACTGTCACGGGACGCTTGCCCTCAAGCCCGCACTTACAAAAGCTAGATTATAACGCGATGGCTCATGACTTATTGAATCATAATATATATGTCACTGTGCATTTCTTATTGTGAAGAAAATTGGCAATACACATATTTATTAATTAGAGGGAGTTTGTTTTTTTGTGAGTTAAAGTTGGATTGAAGTATAACAGAAAGGTGAATCAAAGGAAGTCTTCACACCATTATACACTGCAACTAAATATGTTTTTGATTTGTTTTTGTTTTGTTAACTGAGAATGTTGAATATAATATTAAAAATACAAATATTTTAAAATATCTAAAAATCCTTTAAAAAAGATGGATTCACCAGAGAAGCAGCATATAAGATATTTAGACTTGCTTTTAGAGAAATAATCTTGTATATTTTGTCTTTACTGCACTCGCAGAATTATAAAAAAGTAAAAAATACACTTATATATAAAATACAATTATATTTAAGCTATATTCTCTTAAAGCAAGTCTAAATATCTTATATGTTGCTTCTCAATTAATGTATCTTGTTTTTAGGATTTTAGACTATTTTAAATGGAAAACAAGACAAAAACACTTCATAATAGGATTTTTGGCAGTGAATTTCTTTCCATGTCATTTAGAGATATTTTTAAAAGATGATTTTGTCCTGTTTATTATCAGTAAGCATGTTTTATACAACCTTTTAAGTTGGGACACAAGCAGAATAATCGGTTAAGAGCTAATGATTAATCATTGCAATAATTGCCGAATAATCGTTCTAATAATCGTTAGATTAATCGATTATGAAAATAATCGTTAGTTGCAGCCCTATTTCACAGGTAAATAAAATAAGTACATTTTCTTAACTTTTCGAAGCCGGTGTTTCCAGCATGCAAGTTGAATATTAAATGAGCTTGCATGGTTTCACTGTTGGCAAGTATATTTACAACATTTGTATTGTTGATTTTGGTGTTAGATTTGGTAACTTCTTGTTTTGTGAAGTTTGTACTTCATTTTCTACTCAAAATGATCGTGTTTTGAACACCAAGTGTTGAGATCTGCGTGCAAAGCCCTGTATGTTCTTTCTATTACCCCGAGCAACTTTACCGGCATTCTCACTTATCCAATGTGCGCACCTGTTGTGCACATGATGGTTTATGTAAAAACCAGTGTGACATTCCTCTTACAAATGAAAATAAAAATGCTGAAGCATGCAATTCCTACCACACTGCTACACGTGTTCACAGCAAGAGGAAACAGAAACTGACTCCGTTTCTTGAGATAAGATACTTTATTTAATTACCACAACATTTTCGAAACACTGTTGAGCGGAACATTTATTATCCATCAGATAAACCTGTGCAATACACAGCCTGGCCAAATCTGTTTTTTATATAAGCAGATAGTTTAGAGTCAATGATTGGATCATTACTGCAGTGTAAGGTATGGCGGAGGATCAGTGCCTTAACAGATTCCCGAACAAACAAGAACTTACTGTTAAAAACCCCCCCTAATTACTGAAATAGCGCCAACCAGCCTCCACAAGCACAATAAATGTATTGACAAAGAGACAATGAACTATTGACAGAGAACCGCATGTGACATCCGCATGCTCACCACGTGCTTATCATGTGGACAGGAAGGGGGAAACTTTGAACGTAAAAATGTGTGTGTGTGTGTTTTCCAGTTAAACACAGAACTGCATATTGCTAATGAAATACGTGTAATCCCTGTATGTTGTGTATTTCTGAGGTATATCAAACTTGTTAGAACTGTTTCGTTGTGTGTTTTAAACTCTGAGGCCTCATATTTAATAGCCTCAGTGTATATTCCCTTATTAAGTGTACCAAATATACTTTTCTTGGTATCAAATTAAACCTTACAATTTGGCCTAGCTAAATTCGAATATAAGATCTTCGTGAGAATGATATTACGCTATGTTTTGCCATCTTTTGAGTCATTCAGCCCAAAATCTCTTACCGCCATAAACCCAGCCAGAAACATGCAAATGAGCCGTGACGAACAAAGGAATCATTCTCCTGCCCAGAGTAATGGAGGCCTTTACGACCTCCAAAGAAATGTTCAGAGAAGTGCTGACTCTCCCTTCATTCTCTTACTGAGAAAGAGAAATGAACCCTGTTAATCCTATATATATATTCTATATATCCATGTGATAAATATTGACATGTATCTAATGTGCCATCTCACATTTTCCCTTAAATGTGCTTGATCTATGTTTTCTTGCAAACTAATGGGTTAATGTTTCAGACTTTGCATACTATGGTTAACCAAAATCATATGTGTGGCATATTTGGTCTCTATAACTTGGTATTTTGAAGATTGAAATGACTGTGTACATGATATGTCGATAACAACAGCATATTAGTATTACCAGTATGTTTCCTATTTTCTTTCTTGCACATGCAATGGGCAATTTTACAACAAAGAGCAATAAACCAAATTCCCGCCTAGAACTCAAACCCTTCTTATTGGTCGAGCCAATGAGAGGTGGGACCTGTTTCCCGAGGGTATAAAATTGCTGCGCCCACTTCCTCTCATCTCTCTTATCTTACCAACTCTTATCCTCTTCGCTGCTCTTAGCCTCTCTTGCTCTCTGAGCCCTCTGAGCTCTCTCACTCTCTCGCTGAATGATGCCACACTAGAAGGCCCCAAGGACTCCCAAGCATGTGCCAGGCTACGGCCTCGACTGCCCATTCACCAAGATCCTCTGACTCTCACTGGTTCTCTCTCATCAAGACAACATCATCAAAGATCAACTGGAGCCTCAACAAATTGCATCAGGACAGTTTAATTCAAATGGGACATGCAAGTATCAAACTTAGTCTCATTATTTGATACATTAAGTATCCTTAACCCCTTTCTAAAAAGGGCGTGTCAGAACTAATATGATGGTTTGCTCAGGCTGTTGATCTGCTGAACTTCAAACAATGCTATAACTTCTTGCCTTCCTGTATTCTGCTTCAGCCCTCTTTCCCTTGGTAAACTGTATGAATGTATGTATATGTATGTTAGAGTAGTTTAAATGTTTAGTCTAGTTAATAAAGTCTTGTTCATGTCACATGTAAAGTTGTCTGTGTCTCAAGCTCATATCTAAAGTCACTAATCATAGATTTTGACTACTTGCTCTTAATACTTAGTAAGAAAGACATTTCCCTTGCCCCGAAATGTACCTTTCTATTAATTAATTAATTAATAACCAATATTGAGTGTTCACGGGATGAACCGAGTATTTGGTTGTAATGTTAATGTAGCTACATCAAGTTAACCCGATTAACTGATCCAAATATTCATAATTGATTATAACAAGTTATGATTGATTATTAATATTTCATAGAGCTGATTCGCTACCTAATGGTGGAAGAATATAGAGCTGATTCGCTACAGCAGTGATTAATATGTTTCAGCTGGCAACATTCTTTTGACCCTAACTGATGCAGTGTGTAGCTTCTCATTTCTTAAACAACCATGTCGGAAGACATATCCCGTGGTTGTGGAAAAGATATTACTATGTTTCAGAAGGGCAAAGTATTGGCCTGCATCAAGCAAAGAAAACAACTATGGAGATTGCTGAAATCACTGGAAGTGTGTTAAGAACTGTCCAACAGATTGTGAAAACATGGAAGGATAATGGTGAACCACCAGCTTCGCGGAAGAAATCTGGTCAGAAAAGAATCTTAAACGAACATATTCTGAGATCAATAATACGTTTGGTGAAGTCATATCGTAAAAAAATCGAAAGTAGAACTCATGGCTATGTTTAATAGTGAAAGTAAGAGCATTGCACAATGTGACAAGAACTTACAGGATTGGGACTAAACAGCTGAGTGGCCACAAGAAAGCCAATTGTTAGTGAGGTTTAGTCAGGGTAAGAAGGGAAGTGCATGAAGCGATGCACAGTCATGCATAGTGCCCACTGCACAAGCCTCTAGAGGCAGTGTTATGATCTGGGGTTGCTCCAATTGGTCAGGTCTAGGCTCAACAATGCTATGTGGCAATAAAATGAAGTCAAGCTGACTACCTCAATGTACTGAAAGACCGAATGTACTGTTATCCCAATAATGGCATCCCTCCCTGACGGCACAGAAATATTCCAGAATGATAATACCAAGATTCATCAGGTTCAGATTGTGAAAGAGTGGTTCAGGGAACATGAGGAATCATTTTCACTACCACCGAGTCCTGACCTTAACCCCATTGAAAGTCTTTGGGATGTGCTGGTGAAGACTTTACAGAGTGGTTCAACTCTCCCGTCATCATTACAAGATCTCAGCCAAAAATTCAAGCAGCTCTGGATGGAAATAAATGTTGTGACCTTGCATAAGGTTGTCGAAACAATGCCATGATGAATGTGCGCCGTAATTAACTAAAGCTAAAATCGGTCCAATGAAATAATAAAGTACGCAACTTTTTTTTGTTCAGGCAGTGTATGTTGCTTAAATGGGCTGACATCACAAACACAACTCTGTCATCAGTCTAATGAGTCACATATTCAAATAAAATCCAAATAGTGGGGGGAGATTCATGAAATGTACCTGGTTAGTGAAACTCATTTACTAAATTAACTTTATAATTAACTCACCTGTAATTGAAACTGGGAACTACAACTCATCATACAGTTTGCATGCTTTTTGACACCCCAAAACTCCCTGCTGTTAAACCCTAAAGTCATAGTCAAGGGTTACATTATATACTGTTGAGAGTTGTGCTTCAGTTTCAACTTTAATGCAATACCATAACTAGAGCTAACCAGGGCATGTCAAGCCACCAAGCCAGTTTCATGGTATTTCACAATATCACACTGGAATCACAAAGGTGCCACCCTTTCTAGGTGACATGGTAGACAATGAGTTGTGTGGTAGCACAGGTTTGAGCCACAAATCTCTTAGTAAAGGATTCTAATGAAAACCAAAAATAAATATTTGGAAGTACAGCCAAAAAACAGTAGGCCTATACTTGTTACCATGAGACTAGTGAAGTGGTCGACTGATATATCGTCAAAGGCCAAAAAAATTGGCTGACATTTGGTATTTTTACATCTTCGGCACCCGTTTGGCCGATTCGTTGTGGAAGCCGTGAAAGCTCCATGTAAACTGGAAGCAGTCAGGAGACTGCTGCTCTCACTGGATCTGCGTAAAAGAGCAACTTTAAATTCAAAACGATTCAAGTGCGCTATAAGGCACTGGCCGCTGTTAATGTCACATTCACAGTGCACTGCATGTGCAATTAGTTTGACTTGGTCTTTTTCTTAGAAAATGGGATTGTTAATGCACACATAACATTTTGTGTGATATCATATAAATCAGCATTATATCCTGCTCTCTAGATATCAGCATCAGACATTAAAACCCCCATATGAGTCGATCACTAGACTAGTGTGCTAAAATCACTTATTAGCCTAAATTAGTAGCACATAAGTTCATCTGCCTCACAACTAAAAGAATGACAACTTTACAGCTTAAATAATATACATTTATTACTGAAGAACTCATGCAAGTTCTTTAAGTCTTCCAGAATACCTTAAACTACAGACTTCCATTGTAATCACATTAAATCGGTTTCTTCCTTTGAAATCATTCAAAATTATAGTCCAAATTATTTTCTGTGGAAATCAACAGCAAATCCTCCAGTGAAACACTAAAGGCCACCCTGATGTAGCATGACAGTCTCTAACTGCAACAGGGCAGGTTTGTACTTTCAACATGATAACTGACAGCATCACAAAGGGTTGTCAGTAGTGCTGGATCGAAATATTATTGAAATATAAATAAACTATTACCTTGTAAAAGGTAAAGGATGGAATCAGCATGTTACATAAAGTGGAATTTAATTAAGTAATTGAAGTAGTTCGTGAGTAAGTATCACATGGGTAAAACTCACAGTCCTCATGTTGCTTGGAAAAAGGAGGGGCGCAATGACAGAAAGTACCAGTTTGCCACGGTACAACAACCCTGTGTTACAATAGAATAGAAACAAATCAAAGTGAAATAAGACTGGAGGTGTGGGTTAGAGCTACTTTGACTTATAAAAAGCACTCATAGACACTGTTGCATAGTGTAGAGGCCAAACTATACCCAACAACCCAGTGCACTGATCCTCACTGATCCTCACTGCCACACACACACACACACACACACACACACACACACACACTTTGAAGAGCTGTCCCAGAATCAATGAGCTCTTTGTTTCTTGAAATGCAGCAAATTCCTCTTATATCAGTGACAAGCATGAGAATGGGATCAGACTTGACAGCCGAGATCTCGTACAGAGTGGACAGGGTGAAATATGCAGCTGTTAATGCTAGAGGACATTGTGAGAGGAAGTCAAGGACACGGCACAGAGTAAATAAACACAGGGGTCAAGAGTCAAATGGAAAACTGGATGAGCTCATAAATCGGTCAAGCATTATGGAGAACAGCAGAGGACAAGTAAAGAGCCTTTCACATGCTGCTGTTTGACAAAGAACAAACAGAAGATTCACAGCAACACCTTTAAACAACATTGACATGATGAGATGGTGCCGGCCTGAAACTGAGGGGAAAACAGATACTGTTTGTGTGTGTGAGATTCAAACATGAACATGCACTAGTCCTGATGAACAGGAAAAAAAATTAGTGGCTAAATTGAATCCTATTAATAAAACATTTTTGTTACCATCCTCCATTCATTTAATCATAAATTGATTTTTAGAAGTATTTTTCCATTGGTGAAAGTTCTAGCTTTGTTCAGAAAGGAATACTAGCATACTGCACACTTTGAAGTACTGAATACTGGCTACAATAATTTTTTTCTAGTTTGTGAAACAGTATGCATTATGTTCCAGTGTTTCATGTATTCATTATCGTAGGCTGTTACAAAATAGTCTGTTTGAAATAAAACATTTAAAAGTCAAAATATAGCTAGTGCATCACATTTTGTCATTACATGAAGACTCGCTGGCCAACTCAATGGTCAGAAAGCATGTCTCTCTGCTATTCCTTTAAGTTACCGTAATTATCTTCAGTCATTGTGCTTGTCTGACTCTTGTGTTTGAAAAGATGCCATAACAATGTGTTTTAAAATACACTTTGAAAATAGCCACGGCAATAATCAGTTTCTCCTCATTTTGTCTTCGGAACTAATGTTTGGTGGGATCCAAAGTTTATACTGACGATTTCTCTCGACTTTGCTAGAGCGGAGCACTTCTAATACTCCAATAGGTTGCCGCATAACCGCGTCAAAGCTCATTACCATAATGTTGGCTGCACTTGATCTTTCCTCTGACGCCCACACCGCCCAAGACTCGCCGTGCTGCTTCTCGCCACAGAGAGACGGTGGCTGCCATAGAAAATGAATGACTTCAGGTCGATCTGATGCTCTCGACGCCTCTGGTCTGAACGCACCATAAGTTTTGATGTACTCTACGATTGAATAACAACAATAAAATGACTGGCCATGAATATTAGGGCCCTAAGATTTCCACGTTGAGGAAAACATGGACGGAATTACAGAATCCATTGATTAAAACGGAATTACCTATAAAACACGGAACGTCACAGAATCTGACATATTTGGGATGAAATTAATGTATAAATGCATAATTAAAATTAAAATCTTGATATGTCCTAGCGTGATGATTAAAACAGAGATTTCATTAAACAAAAAGCCTATATGGTCTGCATAAACTTCAACAGAAAGTGGTTGTAAGAAGCCACTGCTTGTTACACATTAACATTACGTGCACTCTATGTGTGTATTAATGATGAAGATTTGAGCCTTTTGCAGTTTAATAAACACACTAGCCCATTTAGCAAACTGTTCCGGAGGTGAGAAGTGAAATCGTCAAAAACATCCGGTTTTCTGCCAAAAAGCCAAAATAAAAGCTCAATTTAACTAGACGAGTGAAATACTTTACTTCTAGTAAAATGTAATATTCAATGTAGTTGTAGTAGTAGTAATAATAATTATAATAATTACATTATATTTAAGCAATATCTTAAGAGTTTCATCACTGATTTCATTAATACTATGATGCTCTACTGTGTAGCACTGTATTTGACAAAAATTATAATAATAATAACAGAAAATATAAAAAAAACTCACATTTTGTGTTTGGATTGTGCTGTGAAGATCAGTATAGACACTTCATTTGATAAAAAAAAATAATGCAATGGTATGTTAAAAAGTTATTGATCTGTTTTCATTTAAAAATTACAATTTAAAATTCTATTAATTGCTTTGATAAGACTTTGTTTTTTAAAAATAAAACTGTCATTAAACTTTAAAACCCAGAATTCAGAAAAAAAATATATGGAAAAAAATGGAATTCGGATTTCTCTTTTTCTCTATGTTTTGGCCTTCTGTCCACTCTGAGACAGTGTTTTTTTTTATCAAAAACTGAGCTTTTCGAAAATGCTCTCCAAAGTGGATAGATTTGAAAACGCAATCTTGGCGTTGTAGTGTGGACAGGGGTTGACGCAGATATGACGCATTTGTTGTCATGTAACGCAGTAATGCGAGCCATTCAAACCCAAAACCGATAATTTGTTACGGTTTATTTGCTTGTGGCTTCTATCCTTCAGGCAGAGACTCGGGCAGTCTCAAGCGACAGTGTGCGTGCACATACACAATGTGTCCGTGTGAGTGAGAGCAGATGAGAGCAAAGCTGATGTCGCTCTGTATGGATTATTTCAACATCTCTACACCTTGTTACATTGTTTTGGGTCTGGTTTTAATTCAAGATAATCTGCTGTAAGTAACGACATGCCATTTTCGGTTTGTTTCATGAGACAATAAATGAAAACGTGACAACAACATATATGTAACCACCTTTCCATTTACCGTCAGGCAAGAATCCGTCTAAACATGCAGGCGGAAAATTACTTACACAAATAAAGACATAGAAACAATTCTAAATGTAATAATAATAATAATGATGATAATAATCACTGAAATATAAATCATGGTTCGAGTTGAACATGTTTTTGTATTATTTTATATAGTTTATATTATTGTGGGCTGCAGAGTTGCGTTCACAATAAACTGTTCAGTGGAAATAAAGTGAACTGAACTCAAAGCACCTCCTGAACTGAGATGGTCATTTGCAGCACTAAAATAAAATAAATAAAAATAAAAATCAGAAGGCAGAAACAAAAGCGTGTGATCTTTAGATGTGCATGTTCCACGAGACTGCACGACTCTGTATCAGCGCAACATATATGCCCATATACGGCTTTTCTGTCATCTGTACTTAACAATATAACTAAGAGTGTTTCTTCAAGCGTGTGTCTGTGTGTCACGGGGCAAATTATTTGTAATATTAATTTGATAATAATAATAATAGTATAATAATGATCATAATAATTTAATAGATTAATGGGAAAACAAGCCAAAAATCGTCATGACATGGTCAAAGGCATCAGCTATTGGCGATCACTAGATCATTGATCACGAGATCATCATCTGTTTGCTCAACCCATGTGCATTTCTCTCTAGAAATTAACACAATGTTCAGACAGTCTCTTGCTGGTTTTTCTGACACATTCAGGATCATTACTGCTTTTCCCGGTGTCACTGCGGCTCGCTTCGTGCGTGCGCTTGTAAAAATGATATTTTAAAGACTCATTATTACGGTTTAGTTTTTCTCTGTAATGTAGAACAGTGTTAGCAATGATACTGATAACATTCTTCTCAGCCCTGGATCTCAAACCATTTTCTGATGCTAGTGTTTTTCCTTGATGCCTAAATACAGCCAAATCACCAGCACTTTTAAATTTGGGCACATCTAGTATGTTACATGCTTATCTCTGACATTGACGAGATTAACCCCTTAGGTATCGAAATTTGGTACCGAACGACAAGACATTTTTCAATACTCGACTGCTTAGAGGCAATTGGGTCGGTGCCCAAAATGTATCGAACTCGACACCCAGCCCTAATCGTGACACATATTTTTTGATTCACTAATCACAACATCACGAGCCATCATGTTATAATCTAGCTGCAGCAAGCCTGTGTGTCACCATAGAGCATACATAAGCTAGAATGCAGTTTCAATCTTAGATCGGGTCACTTCACGCGACTCATAGAAGCAGCGCTGACCGCACAGAGAAATGCCAGTATCGGAGTTTATACTCATTAACATGACCTGATTATTTTAACTTTAATAAAGAATGCAGAATAATGCTCTGACATGCAAGTTTTGCTTCAGTGGAACGGCAGCTCCAGCTCCGCTTTATTTCACAAAGTGTGTTTCTGTATTTACTTTGCAATCTACATCATCTTAAACCATTTGGAAAGTTGAGTGCATCTGAACTGTGAGCTGTGTGATGATCTCAATCAGGTGCAAGGTGGTTGGTGCTCCTCTCGCGCACCATCATTAGAGTTTAATGTGATCTCACGTTGCATTAAATGAGATTTGACAACTAAAATTTTTGTCTACAATTTCTATTGTTGTCGTTGCCGATAACATTGACTAATCCTTTCAGCTCTACTTATTACTTAATGAAACATTAACAGAATGTGGGAAATTGCACATCATTACTTGTAGCTCAGAATTGCGATTAAATTAAGCTCAATAACAACATAACATGGTTCATAGATCTTGAAATAGTTCTCACAGAGTGACTCCAGATGGCTAAAAAGACTAGTTTGTGAGTGAAGCAAATACTCATTGTATTTTACGAGTTGAGATTTTCTAACGTTATGACTCATGACTATTCGGTCTGTATTATGTTCCCTATTCCCATTTTGATTGTTGTGTTCACATTTCATAAGTTATACAGTGGAACTATTACAGATGAGCGCTGTAACAAGCGTTTGAGATAAGACGTGCATAAGCTGCACACACAGTCTGACTGCTAGCATAAATATTACACCATGCATACAGAGATTATGGTTTGTATTGTGTGTTTTGTTATTTAATATTTGTTACATGCAGTTTATAGCCACATTTTGATTGGATGCATTATCACAGCTGTTTGAAGTTCATTATTCTCTCTGTTAGCGAGTCATCAGGATTACCGTAAACACTCATATAAATTGGCACCATATAATTAATGCAAGTGTATATTTTCATCTATTTCTCATTCAAATCAGCATTTAATCTGTAATCTAGGCAGGGTTGGGGAGTAACTAAATACATACGGGATTAAAATACAAAACATACTGAAGAGAATACTTTGTTTTACTTTGTTAATTTTATTGTCATTTGTTTCATTTAATATTTAGTCCTTTCAGATGGAAAATATTTTTACATATAAATATTCGGTTATCGGTATATGCCCATATATTCCATATTGGTGCATCCCTAGATGAGGAAAATTCCATTTTAGTGTGGGCGAGCAACTTTTGGAAAATGCTTCAAAACTGCAGTGTGGACAGAGTGCGTTTCGAAAATGAAAACAGTTTTCAAATGAATCTGGATTAATGTGGACGTAGACTTATGCCCGTTTCACACATACTCTGTGTGCAGTGCGTATGCGGTACGTATGCAGCACGCGCTATAGTGCTTTCACATATGCTGCGTTTGCAGTGCACTACTGATCTGCAGTTTCTGTGTGCCACAAAATCAAAAATGTGTAAGTAATTTTGATTTTAAATCCAAACGTTAACTTTGAGATTGTTTAATGCATTGAAACAGTATGAAAATGTATTTTAATGTAGTTCGAGTTGAAGAAAATCTATCACGCTATATCTGTTGCTAAGAAGGAGAAGAATGAGATGCATTTGGGTTCACGCTGTCTTTTTTAGGGTAAAAAAAAAATCATATATGATGGCATTTTGCAACTTTTGGGACTATAATCATACTTTTTTGTTTTTCTTGACCCTGTAATTTAGTAACTGTAGAACACATTAACTGAAATTATGCGTATATGATGAAATGATTACAGTTTCTTGTCAATCTATGTCTATTTTAATGTGAACAATGCACTGCCACTTTAATTCAGTGCGGTGCAGCACAGCAAAAATAGACTCGGTCCGTAAACCATCGCTGGACCGCTGTATACGCACCGCAACTGGAACGGATCGACGGACTGCATCCGCGTGCAGTTTGAAAGCTCTAACCTGTTAACATGGGTACAGAAAACGGAGTATGTGTGAAACGGGCGTTAGAATGTCAGTCCACTCGGCAGCCATCTTTGAAAAGCTCTCGGGCAGGCTGAGCAACTATTTTTCTATGTAATCAAGCAGCATACAAGTGCAGCTCCTATCTACCTGAATGTTGAAAGACAGAAATCTCCAAAATGGTTGGTCAACACTACAATCAATGAACATGTTTCAAATCAGCAGTTAAACCTGACAACACTGGTATCATAAATTGTGCTTCTTTACCTCAGATTACACTAAAAAATGAAAATGTTCCCGCTTGTATAACTAATTCGAATGCACATTCTCAAGTTGATTAACAGGCAATGTCTGTATCTAAAAGGTCATTGGCTCTTTTACCTGTAAGGTGGGGCTTCCTTTTCTACATCCGTTGACTGTTGGGCATTGGAATTTCTCCCATTCATTTGATTAGAACTGGCCTATCTCTGCTAGTCTCTGGACACACCTACTAACTCTTGATCATTCCTTTTTTCCAAATTTTAGAATAATAGTCATCATCAAAACCATTAAATAACACAAATGGAAGTATTGGCATTATGCAGTGACAAAAATGCTAAAACAAATCAAAACCATCTTATATTTCAGCTTCTTCAAAGTTGCACCCTTTAGTTTCCAGCTCTGCACACTATACTCATTCTCTCAAGCAACTTCATGTGGTGCATCCTGAGATGCTTTCAAACAGTATTGGACACTTGTTGACTAATGTTCCTTCACCTTGGGCTCAAACTAATCAATTTCATTCAACTTTTTTAATTACAACATTAGTTTTGTAAAGCAGTTCTTACATTTGAACTAATTTGATGCATTGAAGCATAAACCTTCAGTCCTGAAGATCATGAGAAACACATTTGGTCAACTGTGTCCAAACCTTTGACTGCTACTGTGTAAGATGAGAGAATAGGGCACAATTTAACCTCCTACAGAGTTGCAGTCAGTTACAGTGGAGCACACTCTCAAATCATCTCACGCCGTCTAATCCCATCAGGACAGGAGAGAAAGTGAGCGATAGGAAGTGTGCTTAACAGAAACAAGAGAATGTCCGATTTCACAATCACCACATTCCATCAGCATATGTTCACCTACACCTGCCATAATCCAGATTAGTACACCGAGTATCTGTATGCACAATAAAACCGTTCCTTTCAGCGTAACACACTTTACAAGCAAAACAGGTCTGGTATGCCTTCTGAATCAATCAACCATTTTCATTTTTTCTTGTTTTAACTACAAACTTGCTTACCTCTTTCATAAAAAAACGTATGCCACAACACCAATTTAACTCTATGAGAATGTAACAAAAAAAACTATGCAAACTTTTGTCTTCACACTCTCAACTCCTCGTTCACAAATGTCTTGCAATTCACCTGTTATGTAGGCAAGGTTCGGATTTAAGGTCTGAGTGCTCACTTCTTGTCCCATACTCCTGCCCTGTACCCCTGCGTCCCAACTGCCCCGTCCCGGGGCCCACGGCAGGGAGGGCAAACACAGTTCCACTATTCCACCACGCAGGTACTCGCGCTCTGTAACTCTAGATGGCTGAGCTCGCAATAATCAGTTTGTGGATCTTTTTGTCCCTCCTTCTTTCTTCTACTCTGTTTTGGTTGCTCACTCCTCCTCTCTCAGGCAACAAGTCAGAAAGGTTCCTCCCTCTCAGCAGCCTTGACTTCATAAATAAGATAGGCTGCACGTTTGAAGTATGTCAGCTGGTCGGGATGCCAGTCATTCCCTGCCGTAGACATTTCAGAGACAAAGTTCACAGGACATGGCTCCAGAGGGAGCGAGTGTGTGTGTGTATGTCCTTGCATACAGTAGATATACTATACTCTACTCTGGGGTCCTGACCTCTGTTGCAACACCTTCATTTCCCATAATGCATTAAACAGTGCAGTGTAACCTGAGAGCAGATGCAATATTAGCTGCAGTGAGGTGGAGCTCTCAGCTGCCAGGAAGTGACATCATTAAGGATTCAAATTACAAGGAGAGAGACAAATAGTGAGGTGTTGACATAGGTTTGCGTGGCTCGGATTATTTATGTGTGTGTGGGAGTAAAATGAAGAACATGTTCACAGTATAAACTACACAGCTGCTAGGCATAACCGAAATAGGAGAGAAAATTCCAGGAAATTATGTTAATTACTAAGGCAGTGCAATACAGTTGCAGCAATATGGATGGTGTAGCATACATTTTTTTATTTTACTACTGTCTTCTCACCAACTTGCTCATATTCTCACATTTAATGAGAACACGCAAACCTATAATTTGGTTTTTGACCATAAAAAAAGGCTGCCGGGTCTTTGCCATGCGGTTACTAAGAAGTTCTGAGTGGTTTTTAGCTCATTGCTATGTGGTTGGTAGGGTTTTCTGGGTGGTTACTAGGCCACTGCAAGATGGTTGCTCACTGGCCAAACTGCAAGAACCCATCCCCAAGCCTCTTTGATATTCTGGTTAGAGGTTGATCGGTTTTGCTGATTAAACATGGTGAACAGCTACTTTTGGAACTATCTTTTATGAGCAAAGAATGCTGATAGTTTGCCTTTTTTTTATTCTCCCCATAGGTGACTTTGGAGAACGACCGCAACGTCTGGAGGTGAAATATTAACAACCGCTGACACCTAGTGGGAGTTTGCGGTTTCTAAATCTGTCATCATTGAAAATGAGCTTGTTTACATAGACACCAGAAAGCCATTTATTGAAAGAAAGCAACTTAACATGCAAGAGAGCGTATGCGTTCACATTCACCATGTTAACCGTTTACTCATTAAACTCAAATACATGAGGCTGGGTCTGTAAAATGCTTTGTTCATAGCAAAGGGGATACAATGTAACTTCCCAGTGATACTGTTGTAAATGTTCCACAGTTTTTGCTGTGTTTGTTTCTTTAACTTTACATTGTGCCTACAGCCCCATTACACTGCAATAGTGGGGTTTCCCTCTTACATCACTCTGGGATTCCCCCAGCGCACTTGATGTGATGGATAGTAGTCGATATTCTTAATTGTGTTGTCTACCCGATTTTGCATACATGTGTGCGATATTCCCTTTACCGCTGTACTCCCCAGAAATGTGTACTGCTTGCAATTTTGACTTAAATATATGTAGCACCATGGTACTCAACAGGTGTCCTGCCCTCTACCAACTTTGTGTGGCCCGTGTGATGTTGGCATCATCTAAACTATTATACATAAATTTCAGGGGTCAATTTACTAGGACAACTTGCCTCGTTAATATATAAAAATGGTCCCTGGGCTTTGCACAGTTGAGTACCCCTGATGTAGTACATTCTATAATGTCAGTTTAGTTATCCGGTCTTTTCAATGCACATGCGCACTCTACTAAAACCAATAATAATAACTGTGCAATGCCTTTACATGACCGCATTCTCTACATTCTCCAGGAGCATCCTAAGTGTGTTAAACCGCTTTCTCTTAATCCCTTAAATAGCATAAGGAAAACATATATGGTGATTGCATGTCGTTTCAGAACGCCACTTTCTGCAAAAGCTCTGGCATAAATAGTTTTCTTAAGGGCGTGTAAACAGGGTCAGTGTTCGTCCATATTTATATCTTCAATAAAATGCGCAATTTCATTAATTTGAAGTGCGTGCATGTATGAACAGAAAAAGAATGGTTCGCTGTCAGCACAAAAATCACTCCAACGTCATATCTGGTAAATAAAACTCAAAAATGTAGGCTATATGGTTAAAGTTAATAATAAACTCCCCTTCTTCTGGTGAATATCCAGGCTATAAATAGAAACATTTCATTTGGAGAATGCTTTGATGCAGTGTATAGTAAAAGATCCAAGTGACTGTTTAAGGACTAATGCATGATTTTTATTACGAGATGATGTTATTAAAAAAGACACAAGTATGGATATTATTGAACGATGATTTGCATAACCATTCTTGATTAAGTTCATGTTCAAGTTAATAAAGTGTCCCTTAAGGGAAAAAATTTCATAATAATGTTGTATCAATACTGGATTACCGGACATTTATGACCAGTGATCGCTGATAAACTCCTGTTGATGAATTACTGCACATACAGTATTTATTCCATGGCAATATTAACTTTATAGTGTTAATATTGTAATACATTGTAAATGACTGTAAGAGTGCATGTTTCATTTTCCTTATTTGTTTATGGGAGCAGGTGGAAGAACAGACATTTGCAAATAAGAGCCCATAGTGTTATTCAGGATTCTTTATAGTTAAAAGTCCCACATTATGCATGGTTATTAATTGAAATTTGTCTGTAAAATAAACAGCATGTGAGATTTCACTTAATTTCGACTTGTTTAGCCTCTAAATTTGTCCTCTTCAGTAAGGAAAGACTATGATTATTATTTTTTAAACTATCGGACAGTTAATCTGTCATCAGTTTTTCCCTGATGACACTGGTTTACTGGTATCTGCAAAATCTCTGTCCACTAGATATGGCTTGGGTGCCAGCTTCAATGTCAGTCTATAGGATTATTATTGCATGTTTTATTGTCCACCAGCCAAAAATAGTGTAATTGCTTAAGAAAATAAACATCCACAAGATTTGAGGTCTCGTTCATGTCTGTAATGCAAACAATGTGGAACTAGTTATGCTCCAAATTTTAATATTCAGGTTTGTTCAAGGAGAAACTATTTGCTTGTGTATATTAGTGGACACTGAGATAAAATAACAGGTTAGCCAAAAGGAGTGACATATGGACCAATAAGATTCATTCTGATTTTAACTGATGTAGATCCCTCTGGATATGTGAAACCTTGAGGAAGGAGTCTTGCAGACAGTACATGATGTGGCTCATGTTAACAGCATGTGGGGGTGGAGGGTCAGGGATAGGGGAGAGCTGGATCTCTGAGAGAGAGAGACGGGAGGACAGAAAAGGCAAAGCTGGCTGAGTTCAGTGCCAGTCATTGCTTTCAACAAACACTCTCACACACACTACCAGAGCAGTGCTGGGATAAACCCACTCAAACTGTCACGAGACGAAACCCAGACTAGAGGTTGAATGAACCACGAAAGATAAAACTAGTTAATTAAAGAGGAAACAAAGCTTTTGTTGGACATTAAATGTTTTAAATTTAAAAGATTTGGCAAGTATGCCACTATAAAAATACAAAGAGTAAAAAACATCTTCAACAGTTTGCACTTTATATAAACACAGCAGACAGCTATATTCTGTCAGAGAAGTGTGTTATGAGCCAGTTGTGCTGCACTTAAACACTTTAGTTAAATACAGCGTACAGCAACAGCACTTTCCCATGATCAGTTAAACAGAATTGTTTTAAAAAGTGGAGAAAGTTTATTAGCAATAGAGCAAAAGTATAAAATCTACAGCTTTTCATAATTTTCTGAAGGTACACACACACCACCAACGGCCATCGTCAATTTCTGAAGTGGCACGAAGCGCAACTCGCATAGTTTTCCATTAAATTTACTCTAGCCATCACTGGATGATATATTGTGATATGTATCTTTGATGTAGCCTACACAATGTATTTTCAGTTACAAGTATGTAGTTTTGTGTTTTGACAGATTGAATAAAAGACCAATTAAAGGCAACATAGATAGAAATTGCATAATAAACGTTGTCATTTCTAATCACTCAGTTTGCGCAGTTACACCAGTTTCATACACTAACCTGCAAACTCATCAACGTCAATTTGTCCATTCTTGAAGAAGCCCAAAAACCTTTGTAAATTTGGACTACCATCTGCTGCACTATATCAGCTCGCGCTGTGTCTGTGTGATACCTTTGCCTTTCCTACCCACGACGGGCTTCAGTAAATGCTATATCACCCTCTTGTGGTCTCTCAATGCAATTACGCCAGACTGTTAAACAGAAAGCCAACTGAGTGAATTTAAATGTCGGCTAATTTTGATAAATCAAAGCCTTAAAAATATATCTAAAAAATAACTTAAATCAATCAATAACCCGTTAACACATTTACCATTAATACAGCATAAACACTGGTGTTAAAGGCAGAACCTTTGTAATGAGTCCGCCTGGAGTCATTACACTGACGCACACTTCAAGGGGAACATACAAGCTTAGCATTATGTGGCGGTCCAATAGACATTGTATGGACAGTACTGTCGTAACATGCTAGTTGACCATTATGCTCTCTCCTATGACAGAGCTGCATAGGTTGTCATCTAAGTAAATAAAAGAATCTCTAACAGCAAAAGGGAACACAAAATCTAAGACGTTTTAAAATTCATGTTCATTTTTCAATTCCAATTTTTTACCTATGATGCCAATCAAATAATTTGCAATGAAAATATTTGTATTTAATAAAAAAAGTGCTTAAAGAAAAAACTATTTCACCAATGGTCTGAGTGGATGCCACTGATGGTCAGTATGAACAAGAGATAAAGTAAACCTGAAATTCAATACAGTCAACATTCCTCATTCGGAGCCTAAAAATCTCTAAAATAACAAACACACAGAACAGCAGTGACAGCACACAGGTTTCCTCAAGCTCTAGATTCCTTCACTCTGCCTGCAATTGAAAGTCAAAAGTTTGTATTAGCTCCATCTGAAGGGCAGAGTGTGTTACTGCAGTTAAATCTTTGTAAATAGAGACAAATGGAAAACAACTTAACCATTCAGGCAAGAGCAATAATTTGTTTTATGTGTCTTGTGCTTGTTTATCGATACTACCAAATGGAGCTATGTGGTATGACGGAAATATTATGCAACGGTACAAAAGTGTCAACCGTGATTAAAAGTGATTCTGCTTTACCGTGACATAGCAGTGAAAAATCTGACATAAAGCAGAAAACTTTAGGTTACTCACGTAACCCCGGTTCTTTGATAACAGGAGTGAGGTATCTCACTATGGTAATTTGCATCAGGCGCATCTGACACTGGAAGGAATGACACCACGTCTGTCAGCTGACAGACCAATCACAGCAGTGATAAGGGAACCCCACCTCCCTTTAAGACATCGTCACAGGTCTCTTCTTCATTCTACCTACCATTCTACATATCTGTTCTCCATGCAACTGCATGGAGGGAAGTTTGGGGAGATACCTCACTCCTGTTATCAGAGAACCAGGGTTATGTGAGTAACCTTAAGTTCTCTTTCTAGCATTTGTTCGGTTTCTCACTATGGGATATAGCCAACTCCCGTACTGCAGATATGCTATCCGAAGCAGACCACCAACCGACTTGTGGTGTCCAATGTACACCCACCTAATTAATTGGCAAAGAATAGATAGTTAGCAATGTGTTATTGAGTTTGTGATGGGTGGGAGACATATAAGCCTGAAAAAAGTTTTTATTTTTTACTTCAAATATTAGGCATAAACAAAAATGAGTTGTGTTGTACTGACTCTTGCATTTCCCAAAATATATGTGGTCTTTTAGATTTTGTATTTGAAATTGGATTTATTCACCAATTTGTTGCATTCGTGCCTAAAATTGTCATATGGTGTGACAAAAGTTATTCTGTTTAAAATGAAAATGGGATATACTCTCCCTAAGTAACTAACTTCAACATAAATCGTTATCATTACTATCTTAAGATTTAACATTTCTTTTGTGCAGATTCATTAGGTTTTGTATTGTTTTTCTAAATCATCATGCAAAGGAAGTCATCTCTCCTCAGCCTTTCCAGATATTTTAGATTATGTTAAACCCGGTTATAAATCTATGAAAATGCTTGTGACTCTTGCTGATACTATTTCTCTTGTGTTCCGTTGACTTTTTATGATTTATAATTAAGAAAGTATTTTTACTAGCACAATTCTGAATGTCACACCACATTATATAGTGTCACACTATATGATGAACTGCACCACACCACAATTTGTCAATGCAAAAAACTGTATTTTATTTGCATTCAACATTCAATTAATTCAATTCAGTTAACATTAATCAAAATCAAAAAACATACTAACATTGTTTTAAAACTTTTAAAATATAAGAAACTCAGAAATATGAGTAAATCAAACACCATCTCACTTCAAGAACATTCAACATGAACAATTTAAAATTAAAGGAGAGTGTGTCGTAACAACAATTATAATTGTTAAACAGTAAAAAACAAATCAATTTACAATTAGTTGAATGTTTTAGATTGAAAATTCATAGATATTGGTAAAACCAGATACAGTAAAAACATACAATGTATCATTTGCATTATCCAATGAATCTTTAAACAAAAACAAATATGTGTATTTCACATGGGATTTTTAAACATCAGTTGAAGCTGAAAAGCCGAAAGCCGATAACATTTCAGACCATATTAAACTTCAGCCAGTCAATCTTAGAAAGCTTGGTAGACCTTTGAAGAGGTTCTGGCTCAGATATTGTGCAAACTATTTGATCACAGCTGTAAAATATGCAGTCTGGTTTATTTGGCCAGATGAAGTTATTCTTGTCACCAACTTGCTTCATGCAATTAATCTCTGCCTTGTTGTGACATATCTTCATGATCTGGCCCACATATGGCCTATCATCGTAGTTGACAATGACAAACTTTCCAACAGTGTATCTGGTGTCATCATCAGAATCAGTGCTTTCTGCTTCAGCTGGGTGGTTTGCTTCTTTTGGTTTCACACAGGTAACATCTTGGAGAAGAGCACTTTGCAGTTCCACATTGGCACTGCCAGCTTTAGAAGCAGAGACGTCCATGTGAAGTTTCTTCGGCTGATAACAAAGACACATCTCTGGGTACTTGCAAAAGCAACTCAGGCGTCTATATAGTATTTCCCCAGGTGAAAAGGAGAGCACTTGGTGTGTGTTACTAATTCCAACCACTGGGCACACTGTTGAATGAAGCAAGCTATCCATGGAAGAGATTTCATCTTCTTCAACCCATTCAATGGTCACTCTTTCTGTGTTCTGGCAAATATAGTTGAACAAATCTTTAGGTGTTTGAAGATCTCCACCTCCATGGACATACTTGTCAGCGATACGTTTGAGAACTCCGCCTACTCCATCAGGAGCCCCCTTGCCATGTGACCTCTCAGAAAAGTTCCAGGTAACCATTTTGAAACCCCAAGAGTATGGAATGCTGCTAAGAAAAAAGCAGTTTGCACGATTACGATACTGGGTTGCAGGACCATCACTTAGGATGTGGAGTGTATCAATTTCATGATCACTCTTGGCCTTAAAGTCCTCTATAACTGGCTTGATGTGAGCCCACACTGCCCTTTCATCATGTCTCAGAGACTGCGATATAGTTGCATAGCTCTGGGACCCACCAATACCATAGGCCACCCCTGTGTGTAGAGTTGCTTGTTGTCTGTTGCCTCCAAAGTGAAAGGTTTGAATTTCAGTGTTAAGCTTGCAAGCATAGTTTTCACTGAAATCAATATGAAGGACCATTTCATTGTTTTGCAAGTTCTCTTTGAGATGTCTGAACTCCCTAACCTGATGAATCCAATTGTAGACTTTGAAGGAACAGTGAAACGTGCTTCAATGCTAGAAATACTGTCAGTAACTCCAGAAAATTTGCGTGCAATGCGTAGTGAAGCCAGACAAACCCCATTCACTATTCTGCCTTCGTACACCACACCCCAACCTGTGAGTGACACGTCTGTCATCAACGCTTTTCTCAGAGACACTGCACTCAAAGGGATTCCCCATGAAGGAAAGTGGGGATTCTCCAGTGACGGAGAGCGAGCATCCCCTATGACGTCACTGACCCCCTGCTGCTATCCAGTGCTGAAATTTTCACATTCACAATAGTGCAACTGGAATGACTGACGCCGTCAAGGCCATCAGACCCAATAGGTGTAGACTTTTTTCACTCTCTGAAAAAGGGGCAAACATTTGCGAACCGATCTGATGCGCTACTCTGACAGAAACGCATGGTACAGATCGGAGTTTAATCTGAGACCTAATCAAGTTCCAAAAAATAACATAAATTTCCTCATATTAATTCACTGTATTATCAAAAATAAGTATGGACCCTTTCACAGACAGTGATGATGTGATTATCTAGTTTAGATTTTTAACATTATATTTTGTAGTATATTACCCTGGAATTGCGATGAGGTTTCTAATACGGTTACTGAGGGTGTGACAGAAAATTTGGCAACTTACCTCTCTCTATTTCATCTTCTCAGCAAAAATGATATTTGCTGAGGTCTCCAATTCACAGCTAAACAAGTTTACCCTGCTATCGTTTACTTCCGCATTCCAAACACAGATATGTGAACAGGTTTTATCACTACATGGTAATATATCCAATATTTCAAACATAAATAACTATACTGTTATGTTACTATACCATTAATGTACTATAAAAATGACTCAGTCTATGATAGAAGACAGTGTTCACACCTACCAGCCTACAAATAGCTGACATTAACATGAATTGCTTTGATTAGATGTTCATTTTCTACACCAATGTGAGGTCTATTCATTTCATTGTGTCACTGGACTGCTGACTCACTGTACACCAGCACATGATTACAATGACCGCTGACTCACTGCTGGGCTTACACAGTATGAATCAATCTAGGTGGAGCAGGGGTGGGAGATTGTTTGAATCATTAAATGATGAAACAACCCATTGAACATGTGAAACTCAGCAGTAACCTGTTGAAGTATTAGGCACAAAACTGTCAATCTCTGTAGTTTCCGTATCTGCTATCCTGATATCACACTGTCCAAATGCTGAACACGAGCGTCACAGGGTGAAAACAGGCCAAAACACTGAGGCGAGTTAATCCTATCGAGAAAATCTTTTGGAGCGTTACCAAATCACAGTAGATAAGTCATGGAAGTAAAGGGTAATTCCTCTTCCTGCCCTGTGTTTCTGAATATAACTTCTATCATTAAAAAATTACCATGGCATTACCATGTTTTTCGGACACTGTACTATGTTAATGCAATATGCATATTATATTTTCTTCAACTTGGGCCACTTTTAGCACTATGGATTTCTAGAAAGTAAAAGTCCAAAATATATTTCACACTCTCGATACTTTTATTAATTTACTAACAACATCTAACAGTGCATGTACATTCATCACAAGTGATTTGTCATTTTTGTCATTTTGTCAAATTACCACCACGGTATAATTTCAAACACTGTATTGTGTATTGTGTTTAATAGAATTCTGTGTGAAAATGACGCCGATGGAAATTTTTATGTATTTGTATTTTTATTTATTTTTTATAAAATATCAGACTCCTTTGTCTTGCTTAAGCTAATTTCATATCTAACATTTGCTGTATCTTAAAAACACACAATGCAATAATATTTTCAAAATATTTGCATTGTTTGGTACAGCTTGATTGGAAATGATGCCCAATAAAAATACTCTGCTCACAAGTGACATTAACCTAAAACTTTGTTTTCTTTAAACATCTTTCATTTTTCATCTTAAGCATGCTCTTCGCTGACACTTTTTATTTATTTGGGGCAAAACTGTTTGGTTTTGTTGGAAATGATGCCACAACTATAGGACAGTTGGAATTTTTGAAAAGTTTTGATTTTCACAATAAATACTAGAATGCTTTGTTTAGATTTTCATAATTTTAAACATGTAATAATTAGTATTATTATCATGGATTTTCAGAATTTAATAGTCTGAGTATGGGACAAGGCTCAAGCCTATATATTTTCTTTGGGCATGGGAGTACCAAACCAATATGTAAACAGGTAGATACAATTTTTTTAAATCAAGATTTTAGGTTTAAATTTATGTGAATGTATAAGAGAAGTGCAAATCTTAGGTCCACCATTTTTGCCTTCACCAGCTCATATTAATCAGTCACAGTTTAAAAAATACATTTTTTAAAGTACAATATTCCATGTCATCCTCAATTAAATGTAAACTTAACAATTAACAACAATTAGCCAAATATGGTTTAAATAGTTTTAGATCTGTCAACATCCCCAAAGTATTTAATATCAACCTCCCAAATACCATGGTTTATGAATGTATTAATTAAGGGATATATAGCAAAGTACAATAGCACAACCATCTCACATCACCAATGACCCTTGGTGCTGACACAGCACATTTTGAAAGGCATCACAGGAGCAGATAATCACATATCTGCTATTGTATACAGTCCTTCAAGCTCGATCGCTTGTGAAAAGATGTAATCTAGTATCTGGTTTGATTGGACAGATTTTTGCAATGGCATAAACAAAAGAACTGTTTGTTCCAGCACAAGGGGTAAGCAATTTCACAAGCTTACATTTATGCTTTAGTATACCAAATAATACAGAGCTATTTATAATACTAACTGAACAAATATTGCTAACTGAGCCACAAACAAAAAAAAAAAAAAAAAGTCTAAACCAACAGCCGAAGGTGTTAAAATACATGATCTCAGGCAACAACATGAATCAACTTAGCAGTGGCTTGTATCGCTATTACAGTAAAGCACTTGACCTTCACTGGTAAAAAAAAGCAGAATTCCACCCTGTTCCTCATTTTGCAGAAACTATGAAGTGTGGTATGTCCTACCTGAGGTAATTTCCTCTTCTACGGAGTTAAAATCTTGGTCCATAAAGGGTGAAATTCCACAAAGCAAAACTACACCACGGCAAATGAAAAGTGCTGAGAGTCACCTGTGGGTGTGTCGACTAGTCAAAGCGAGATCAGATATCTCGAGAGTCAACACACCTTTGTCACATGGTTAGCCATCTTTATGATGTTAACTTTCCTTATGAGGTCAGTCATCTTCAATCATCACATAGTTCAGTATCAATGATAACACCTGCTGTAGTGTAGTTTCACTTTTATCTACTGTCAACACAGTAAATGCAGGTATTTCATATTTTTATTAAACATCAGTGGTCAACCAAAACCACTGAAGTAGAAAATAACAGAGGCCCAGTCAATATACAACCATTTCTTCAGATGAAGTTTGGACACAGATTTCCTTACCGCTTTATAATAATAATAATCCATCAATTCGCTTACCTCTGTTTTCCATTCCCGTGTCCAGAAGACAACAGCAGCTAAGAGGTTCCTGAAGAAATAAGAGAAGAATTCGTTAATTAATTAGACACAAACACTAAATATAGTTGGACCGATACAATGGCTACAATGTATTGAAAGGTGCGAGACACACAAGGAAGAACCCTTGAATGAACATTTAAAACTGGCATGACAAACATGTGGTTTGTTGAGTATTCTGCCTTAAAGCAGCCTTAGAAAACAGTCAAAACATTATCCTTTTTTTAACAGATAACTATTATTTAATAATCTCAAGTGGCTTTAATGTTATCCTCGGTCAACACATTTGCGAATGGAATCTATTGCCAAGCCCATCTTGTAATTAAATGCATTTTATTATTGTCCGAGTACTTAATTCATCGTATATTATGTTGAATCACAAAATCATGTCCTAGACATCTTTATCCAACACCTACCCTCATCTGGATCTCGAGAAAATGCAATTTGCATGACAGTTAAATCAGGCATTTACATGGTATTGTACACGTCTACATTAAATGCATGTATTTGCTAAAAACATGTCTTAATTGTTTTGAATAATCACCTCACAAATTACGTTATAGTCATCCTAGACATGTTCAGTAAAAGCCTAACTCTTTAGTCAATGGTTCAGCAGGATTAACTCTTAAAGTGATTTAGTAAAGTTCCTTGAACAACAATGTGAAACTAAAGAATCACATTAAAAAAAATGGAAAATAATGGGAGCTTTACAATATGGGATGCACCGATCGATCAGTCCATCATCTCTAGTTTCAGGAATGATCTTTTTTTTAAAACCACACATACGCTGCTACTCTAATGAATGAACTTATCTTATCTACTCAAAGCATGACATTACGGCCTCTGGAGGGTGAATTATTCGGTTACACTTTATATTAGGTGGGCTTAACTACTATGTACTAACATTAAATACATACAAGATTATGTATTTACTGTGTAAATACTTGTTGTTCAGCAGAATATCCACATTTGCTGCTACTGAGGTTGAGGTATGGGTAGGTTCAGGAGTAAGGGTAATATTAGTGTTAGAGTTTTGGGGTAAGGGTTATGTAAATAATAAGAACATTGCATCAAATGGTTAAGTACAGCGTAGTTAAGGCCACCTAATATAAAGTGGGTCCAATTCTGACTCGCTGTACAGTTGGAGACGGAGAGGACAAAGATACTGCAAATATATGTAAAAGCTGGTGTGTGGTGAGATAGAGACAGTTTGATCGATTATACCCGCTCTCAGTGTCACTCAAACATGTGCGCTCTCAATCACTCATCCCAGTGCTTTTTTGTAACAACCCAGATTTAAATAAAGTTCTTAGAGCAGAAAATCGAGTTTTTAAGAGCAGAACATTTGTGAGTAAAAGGGATGTGATATACTATATAGACTGTAAATTGTTTATTGATCTGCTATTTATTTTATCAATATATTTTTGAGGCATAGATATATTAAAATTAGCCAACATTTAAATTAGAAGTTTAATTTGCGTGCTTTCCAACTCACTCCTGTTTAACAGCATTGGGAGACCACAAGAGGGTGAACATTTAAAAAAGCCAGTCGCAGGTTGGAAAAGCACAGGTATCACACAGACACGATGTAGCAGATGCCAGTCCAAAGTTACTAAGGTCTTTGTACTTCAAGAATGAGTTGATGAGTTTGCAGGTTATGCCGAGTTTACACTACAAAATTTTAAGCCAGATATTCGTTCTCTGACAGTTTTGAGATCACCGACAAAAGCCTGAAATCATAGGCAAATCGGAGCTCACAATGTAGGAACTATCAAAGATGTGATTTGAGAGAAGCGTCGAGGCATCACAGGTGTCTAAGAGATATCTATAATGTTAAATATCTGGACCTGTCTGCGATTCCAAATCATGCAATGTGAAATATGTTTTGATTGAATACAACTGCAACGTTAATCTACAGCCAATGAGAGAGCAAGAAACGGGGCACGGGAAGTTTCAGTGGGAGGAGTCCTGATGTACCTGCAACAGAACATCAACTAGCATGGCTGCGGAATCAAGAAAGTCTCATTGGACCGGAAAAATGAGTGGAACATTGGAAGGAGCACCAGTGCCTATTTGATGCTTCATCTGAACTGTACCACAACCGGGTGGAGAAAGATAAGAGTTGGAGAGAAATCACTAATTCTCTTGGACAGTCAGGTAAGCAAATAAGAAGATTTTTCAGTTGGAGCTGCTTTTTCATATTGTAACCAATAAAATATATGATTAAAAACATACACATCATATTCTGAAATGCATAACATATGATGCTGCATTTGTTTCCGTATCTCGTATCACTCGTGTGTACTCTGTTGTGAAACATAATTTGGAGTCCAGGCAGAGTCGTCGGGTGATTCATCAATAGTGAAATGTTTTGTAAAGTGTTCACCCCTGTCGCCGATTCATTGTGTAATTTGAAAACGCAACAACTTCCATGTACTTTGAAAGTCATGTAGTGTGTAGGAGGTGTTAGTGTATGAAACTGGTGTAACTGCACAAACTGAATGATTAGAAATTATGACATTTATTATGCAATTTCTATCTATGTTGCCTTGAATAGGTCTTTCATTCAAGCTGTCAAAACACAAAACGACATACTTGTAACTGAATATACATCGTGTACACTGTAACAGAGATCTTCTTAGAGAGCATTTTGAGTGATTATAGCTTGCTAAATGCTAAGCTTAATGTTCATATATCCTTCTGAAATGTGTCTGATCTGGGCCACGTGATAATAACTGAGCCAATATTATTATTAGAGTGTCAGCCGCTGAAAATTTTTAATCGTGAATAATCGCATAATCTTTTTGAGGTTAATTACGATTAATCGCAGATTTTAAAAGTGCTGAAATTTGACACTATATATACTTATTTTCTTGTCAAAATTCATTTATTTCCATATTAGGAAAGAAAAAAAATATATTTTGCAATATAATGCTTTATTAACATTTTCCAAACAAAGCCTTCCACAGTATAAAGATAGAAATGTACTAAAATATCATCATTTCAAGTAACATTAAATGTTTTCTAGAGTCTAACCTCATGCAAGTGGGTGTTTGACCTTGGCCGGTGTGTTCAGGCTTTTGCATGAGCCAGTATGAGATGGGGAAAAATAAGTCAATTTCATGCTTTTAGCAGCCCACCAAATAATAATAATAACAATAATAATAATAAAATCGATCATCGGAAAAAGATGTATTACAATGTAATGAAATATTTGTGATCAAAATGTTTCATGTAAAAAACATTTAGTCAGAATACATGATTGTTTCTGAATGGCCATCAATGGGAACATGCTGTTAAGCACCGAGGGTGTAGTTCCAGCATCTACCAGCAGTAGCTAGCAGGGACCTGCTAAACAGTTAATTCCTGCCCCCATTCTGATTATCAATCCGTGTAGAAAAGCATCGATCCCAAGCCTAATGGGTAAGCCAATTTCTTAGTTTGCTAGAAGTACTTTCAAGCAATGATAAAAATGGAAAAGTCTGCTGGGCCTGCCTTTGATTAACATTTTCAAAGACAGCTAAGTATCAGGAATCGGGGCATTGCCACAGTGTGCTCTGTTTGTTTTACACTTATAAGCCTCTTTAAAGAGAGGTCTAGTGTCAGTTACCTTCCATGCACTGCTGTAGCGGCTTTAAGCATCAGGCCTAATGTGCACTATGAACCCTGGGTGAGCGGATGTGAAATATCCCCTGCAACCCACAGCATTTTCAAGGATCACAGATCTAATCTATATCCTGGAACTGCACAAGCATATTGGAGTGTCAAACTGTCCCTAAGGCAACTCATCTATTGGGCCACTTATGATCAAGATGGGTAGGTGTAGCTTTGGATGGGGCAGGGATGGCCATCCTACACAGATCTACTTTTGGATGCAACCTACTAGAGCAATAAAATACCACAATCTTCAATCCAAAGCAGATCTGTCCCTTTCAAGCTTTAAATGTTCAAACAAAGCCCAAATATCTAAATAGATCTGAAAATGTTTTATTGTTTAACATCTCAAAGTACAATACAGCTGTTATGATGCCAATGTGTAGGCTAATTTGTCAAAAAAACATTATAATAGAGCTTTTCAATTTATGAGAAAATGTCTGTGGTTTGCAGTTGCCTAATTGAAGCAAACATTTACATTGTGTTCTACAACATAAATTACACAGTCATAACTCATAACTTTATTTAAAAATGGCTCTTTTTGTTAAAAACATAAGTAACTAACAAGTTGCTACACAAAGACTAAAACAGTGTCAAAATGTGTCAAACACATTAGCTCACATCCTTGTGGTGATTGCGGTCTTTAAGTAGCAACTTTTATTTAATGTTCTGCTTCAAAATACAGGTGCAACTGAAGTTTCTAATCAATGGCTCAAAAATATGTATTATTTTTCAGGTTTTAGGTTTCAGCTTTATTTGGAAAGGCACACACCTGTCTATATAAGGTCCCACAGTTAACAGTGCATGTCAGAGCACAACCCAAGACATGAAGTCCAAGGAATTGTCTGTAGACCTCCGAGACAGGATTGTATCGAGGCACAGATCTGGGGAAGGGTACAGAAAAATTTCTGCAGCATTAAAGGTCCCAATGAGCACAGTGGCCTCCATCATCCGTAAATGGAAGAAGTTTGGAACCACCAGGACTCTTCCTAGAGCCGTCCGCCCAGTGAAACTGAGCGATCAGGGGAGAAGTGCCTTAGTCAGGGAGGTGACCAAGAACCGGATGGTCATTCCGACAGAGCTCCAGCATTTCTCTCTGGAGAGAGGAAAACCTTCCAGAAGAACAACCATCTCTGCAGCACTCCAACTATCATGCCTGTATGGTAGAGTGTCCAGACGGAAAACACTCCTCAGTAAAAGGCACATGACAGCCCACCTGGAGTTTGCCAAAAGGTACTTGAAGTACTCTCAGACCATGAGAAACAAAGTTTTCTGGTCTGATGAAACAAAGATTGAACTCTTTGCCCTGAATGGCATGCATCATGTCTAGAGGAAACCAGGCACCTCTTTATTTATTTTATTTTTTATGCCATATCCGCAGCAATGGCTATTCATGGTAAAGACAACAGTGTTCAAAATAAACAATGTTTACAGTAGTTTGAAAGATACAAAAAAATATATAATATATATATATATAACAAAAATAACAGCAGTAGTAATAACAATTATAAAGAGTTTTTCAGTTTAGTATGTGAAAGGAATTCTAAACTTTTCCTTGAGACCTTTTTAAAAAATATCCATCAGTATATTTTCTGAATAAAAGCGTTTTCTAATATCATTTAGATATGGGCATTCTATCAAAATATGTTTTATACTCAGTCTTGCATAGATCACAAACCTGTTCCTCTTCACCTTTCAATAAGTATGAATGAGTGAGTCTTGAATGACCAATTCGACATCTCGTATATACAACCTGACCATATCCATTTTCAAAGAGGAAATGATAAACTCCTTGATTTAGTACTGGGTTCACTTCATGTAGTTAGTTATATATACACATTCATTCCATTCCATTTGCCGTTTGTTGTGAATGTACATATTCAATATGGGTTTAACATCAGATGCTGGTATATTACATACTGTCATGTCCAACTGAAGTGCTTCCTTAGCCGGTTTATCTGCCTGTTCAATGCCAGCCAATCCCATATGGCCTGTTATCCAACAAAAGACAATATTAAAATCTTTTTTTTTTTAAGGAGTCTACTTTTACTATATGCTAATAATTGTAGGGTGTTCTGTTTTCAGAGCTTCGAGTGCTTGCAGGCAGGATTTAGAATCTGTACAAATTAGAAAGTGATGTTGCCGTTCCTTTTCAATTTGTTCTAAAGCTATTAATAATACACAAGCTTCTGCTGTGAAAATTTAACTTGGTCCAGGAATACACTTGCCAAAACGTTTAGGACCAATCACTACTGCTGCAGATACATTGTCTGACATTGATCTTCTGTGTACACTGGTACATGAGATGGTAAGCTACATCTTATGTCCAGGAATTTCTCATGGTAGACGTTTGGATGGTTTATCTTTTTAGTATACTGAGCCAGGTTCATCATGATAGTTGTTTTTTTTAATATTTCAGGGCGGTATAGGGCACAGATGTGTCGATGTTAGGATATCCAGATTTATGTCTATGTTATGTCTATGGGTCTGAATTCATACAGGTTGTGAATGTTGAGGATGAAAGACTGAAAGATATGCTGGGTTACTTTCATTAGCTTTTAGATTAACAGTATAGTTAAGGGTCAATTTTAGCCTTCCAATATATAGTGATGGTTCTCTTGCTTCCATATACAAGCTTTGGATTGGAGAGGTCCTAAATGCACCTAGTACAAGTCTCAATCCTGTATGATGTACTGTGTCCAACATTTTAATATATGACTTCCTGACAGATCCATAAACTGCGCTCTCATAGTCCATTTTTAATCAAACAAGTATCCTATAGAGTCTCAAGAGTACTTCATAATCTGCTTTGAAGCATCTATTCCGCAGCATTTTGATATGAGGGTTGAAGGATAGTTTATTATCGAAAGTCCTAGGAATTTTCTCTCCTTTATGACTTTTATAGGTTCCCTTTCCAAAAAGAGTTCTGGCTCGAGGTGCATGGATCGCAAATACAAAAATGCATACACACAGTTTTTGATTTAGAACATTTAAATCCATTTTGTACTGACCAGTCATACATTTTATTTATACATATTTGTAGTTGTCTTTCAATTACATTCATATTTGTGCCTTTATAACAAATGCACACATCATCTACATACAGGCTACAGAATATATTTGGCCCCATAACACTTGAAATCCCGTTAATTTTAATGCTAAAAAGAGTTCCTGAAAGTATACTTCCTTGGGACATTCCTGATTATTGTACATGCAATTCAGATAGCATGTTTCTTACTCAAAACACGAAAAACTATTGTTATATAAAAAAATTGGAAATAAAAATGGGTAGACATCCCCTGAAACCCATATTGTACAAATCTTTTAGAATGCCATAACTCCATGTACTAAAAAGCTTTTTCTAAATCAAAAAATACTGCTAATACATGCTCTTTTTTTAATAAAAACATCTCGTCCAAAAGACTCTAATTTTATAAGGTGATCAAGAGTACTTTTCCTCGTCTAAACCCACATTGATATTTACTGATCTTTTGGTCTTTCTAAAATCCACACCTGCCTATCATTGATCATTCTTTCCATGGTTTTGCATAGGCAGCTGGTTAAGGCTATTGGGCGATAATTGTTTGGGTCTTTTCCTGGTTTAGGTACTGGTATAATGGTTGCTTCTTTCCAGATAGCTGGTATTTTTCCCGATTTTCAAATGCTATTGAGTACATTCAGTAGGATCAATAGTATGTTTTGGGGTAGATGTTTCAGGAACTGATAGTGAATTTTATCAGGTCAAACTACAGTGTAGTTGGAGTTTTTAATAACTGTTAATACTTATGTACATGTGATTTGTTTTGTATTTTTTATTTGTAATAAATTTGCAAAGATTTCATACAAACTCCTTTCACGTTGTCATTATGGGGTATTGTTTGTAGAATTTTGAGGAAAATAATGAATTTATTCAATTTTGGAATAAGGCTGTAACATAACAAAATGTGGAAAAAGTGAAGCGTTGTGAATACTTTCCGGATGCACCGTATATATATATTTATAGGCAAATATATTAGGCATGTAACGATACACAAATTACATGATATGATGCATAGCCTCATGATATAATACGATACGAGCACCCACAAATGTTTCGCTCAAAATTATTCAAGGATTCAACAAATTCTTTTAAATCTCTAGCATCCACACATCATCGAAGTCTACCTGACCAGCCTTCATTTGTGACAGCCAGGTATGGATAATGTTTGCCCTAAACTTCGAAATCGTTTGACACTTGTGTGAAATTAACTCACTATAAAAAAAATCTCCATAGAGCCAGAAGGTCTCCTTGAACTTCTGTCTGGAGCGAGTCATGAAAATGAACCGAAACTCAGCATACACTTTCCTCTCAGACATGAGAAATATGTCTATAGAAACATGAACTGTCTACTTTTAAATGAACCAATTTTCTCAAAACAAATATTCTCTGATTGTGTAACGCAAATAAAACAAATGAGAGGTACAGTCATTCCCGTTTGAGCTCATTATTGTTTTTGGAGAAGACCTGTGAGCGTGATCCGACAAGGCCTTTCTAACACAAAAAGTGTGCCACAAAATTTCATTTTGTGACTGAAAACTGGAGTCTACAAAATCTATTATGTGTTTCTTGGCCTTATTTCAGTGACTTAAAAATGCCTAAACACACATAATCTTGAGTTTCTCAAAAATGCAAATATGTACATGTCATGTTTGCAGGCTCTTACGTTACAACACTGCTGAGAAAGTGATGCAGTTTATTTAATAATTTTGTTAATTATTCATGCTTGAGATGATGACTACAATCATGTCAGTTGTATCTGGGCAAATCAAGTTATGGCATTTGGAACCAAGATAGCCTTTTTAATCAAAAGTTTAAAAACAACTCTCCAAACAAGTGACCTGAGGGTTTTACTGAACCTAAGAACTACTTACATTTGTAAATGCCACAATAAACCAGAAACATAGCCTAATTACATAGGATAATTAACAACTAATAAGAGCAGTGCTGTTCCTGTTCTACGCATTGTAAATCAAGACCTGTCAATATAAGCCATCAGTCCAATCCAAGCTGTAAAACAGTGGCCGATTGGTCTCTACACATTGTCCCTTCCCACCATACCCACACACATACCTGATATCGGAGATGATCTTATTATCGGTTTAAGAGTTAATAAAGTTGTTTGTTAACTATAAATGAACACATTAACTGTTATGCTGTATTTAATGAATTTAATGTTGAATAGGTTAGCTTTTTTTAATTAAATATGCTATAAGTTGATAATTGCCATTTTCTTCAATCATCTAATTATTAGACCACCTAAAAGATGTTGCTTTAAGTGTTTGCTTCAGCCAGTGGAAGGCATGGTACAATTGTACATTTACACATGATCAGGATGGTACCACCTCTGACTCAGTTTGAGACAGGAAAAACCCTGTAATTCTCATAGTATCAAAGCAGCTTTATAGAAAATCATGCCTTGTTGTTTGAAAGCCCCCTGTGAACAAACAGAAGTGACTGTAGCAAGGACAAAAAACTCCTTTCAATGTTATTTAGTGGTGAAAAAAAAAAAGGAACCTGACCTCTGGTTTTACGATATATGTACATAATCCGATATTATTTAGCGGCTTGAGCAAAAATCGATCAGCACATGTCATTTTTTATTTGCCATCTTCCCTGTTTCACTGTAGGTTCAATTTACCTGCATTTTTACCGGCTTTTAGCATGTGCGCGAGTGTTGTTCTCAAGGCTGTATACATTTTGAAGTCAAAAGCAGATCATTATAAGTCATGTAATCGCGGGTTTCTTACATTGTTTTTTTTTATAGTTAGGACTCAAGGATTTAATAGCGTTTTGCTGTGCATGTCACGCTCAGTGTCGGCTGGGAGAGGCAGCTGTTGAACTTACTGCTGCTGTTTCTGCCTCACAAACCACCGATTTTGTGCGATGTCTGCATAAATTTTTTTATATGTTTGAAGTACTGTAACACCAGGACATGATACCGTTGTTTGGCAAATTCAACAATCTGTCTCGCTACAGTACTATCTACTTGCCGTTTGCCATCGATCTTCTCGCCTTTGTAATGTAGGTGTGTTGATCTGTTGACCTGTGAGCACTCAGCGCCGCCTCTCGTGGGAGGAGATTGATCCGCAGCTCTCAATATTGAGCTACTTGGTTTTAATTACACTATATTGTGTTTATGAATTGTATGATGCATATTGTATTGTATGGTGAGCGTTGTACCGTATATTACAATACGATATTTGTTTACACCCCAATTATATATTTATATAATAAAGTAGCTGGTAAAACTGGGCACTCACCAACCACTGTGGCTGGAGGGCAAAAAAATAAGTAAATGTCATACCCTGTCAACATGTATTTCGCATGCTAACATTCACTTTCACTAGCTAGTACATAAAGAATTAAGACGTATTTGAATTTCATTGACATGTCTAATTTTATTGGGTTTACCCAATTCAACTGGGATCTTTCTACCCAAAGTGTTTGTGTTAAGATTACATAGTTGTTTGAAGAAATCTAATTTCAAACACATCAAGTTCAGCCAAAGAGCTATTTCATTTATTTTTTAGTGTATAATATTCTGATCCCTAGATACGGCTTTTGTCACCCTTTCATTTCAAGGATTTTTCTTTTGCCAATTTTATTATCAGCCAGGTTAAAATAATAAACAAGCTGCACAATTTGGGGTTGGTTCAAATCCCTAAGCCTAAATGGAAGCAACAGTAATAGCTAACACCACTAATAACAAGCCAGCATAACAAAAGAGAGCAGGTAGAGAACAAAATGAAGGAGGTAACCCATTTCTAAAGCACACAATCCAGCTCAGGTTGTCAAACTGGTCTGGCCAACCCAGATGTAAAAAATGCAGTGAAGCTGAAGTTAGATTATATAGTACATAGCGGGCATGTTAAAACAGATGATATGTGGGTTAATGAAAACTGACTGTTACTGGTCTGTGCTATTTGACTATTCAAAAGGAGATGATAGGCAGAATGTAAGCCTCAGTCACCATTTACTTTCATTGCATCTTTTTTCCCCATACAATGAACGTGAATAGTAACTGAGGCGGTCACTCTGCATGACAGTGAAATGTCATGAATTATCAATCAAGGCCCATGATAATGTTTAAAATTCAATGGCAATTCAGTTTTCATTACTATTTTAACAGTAAGCAGAGCAAGAAAACTATCAGCAACTGCATTACACACAAAATGTCCAGAAGAAACTCCACACAGCAACATTTTGCACTTTTGCAACACCTCCTACTTTAGCAGGAAATGTAAAGAAAAAAAGCACAGCAAACACCTTGACAGCCTGTGCATGTGAGAGTTGTACATTACAATGTTGACTGCAGGAGTACATTAATGGATAAAAAATTATTAACCACATGAATGAGTCAAATGTCCCCCGGAGTAAAGAAACTGCAGTGCACCGAAAGCCAGACAAAAATGAGCCGGACTGACTGGTTGTGTAAACTGACCCGATGCCACTGCAGCATTTACATAGCTCTGAGAGTTAAAGTACAAACTAGTTTTAGAACATCTTCACACACACACACACACACACACACACACACACCATATACTCAGTGTGAGAATATCACACAATGTGGAGTTTCACCACTGTCTTGTGAAGCCATATATTGTGAACGGAACAGGAATGTTCAACAAAAGGGAATATTCTGTCATCATACAGTATATTAACCCTCATGATAATCCAAACCCATTTCATTGTCTGTCTTCCATGGAAAACAAGGGGAGTCCTTCTGCACAATGTCTCGGGCAATGTTTTCATATGATAAAAGTCGGGAGGTACACAAATGTTGCGTTAGGATACGATGCAGAAGCCTCACGATACATGGCTCAACTATAAGGATGGCCTAATGACCCGGGGCCAGTGTGAAAGAGTTTCGGGCTAGTTGACGAAACGGTCACTTGCCCTATAGATGAAGTTGATGTGAAGTGGAGAAAAGAACTGGTGTATATGGACGCTTTGCTAAATTTGAGCTGAACATGGCCAAACAAAATTTGTTTGTGGGGTTGAAACACCCCGTTTTCTATGGATTATAGGAGATTTGGGCTTCTTTAAATTTCCATCAGGATTGGTAGATCAGGATAAACTCAGGACTTGCCACATGTTATGATATTTTACAAAGGATTCTCACAATCTATGATTGCAATCCAACGTTTTAACATTTCCATAGTGCAATCGCTGTGACAAAAAGTGAAATATGGCATAAAGGCCCTTCATATGTACTTCATATGAAACCGAAGAACAAACAGGTATGACATCATTTAGAACAAAATCTGGCCAAAAAAAAGGTCATTTAGGTGGTTCGGAACAGCTTGTCTGGGCAAACTTTTAAGAAAACTTCTAACCGGCTGCTAAGCACCACCTTGCTGCCTTTGCTCCATGTCATCGGTAGGTGTGACCTGGAACTCCACCTACTACTTTGTTTACGATTTTCAGTTAATATTCAATGTGAACACACCAGCTTGCAAGACCATGTCATGCGTTTTAGTCATTTAATTAGTCTACAAAAGGAATCAAATCTACTCAAATACTCTTATGTGCCATCTGCAGTGAATCATTGACACATCTGCCCAAAGTAAGATATGCTTCTCTTGTCATCATTCTTTTGTCTGTATTTTGCCCATTATTACTCTTTTATACAGCCATCTTTGCAGTTGTATCAGTGTCATGATAAATTACAATAACAGAGTGTGATCGGTGCATATTATATCCGTGTATAGCATGTTAGTGCATTATAAATGTTTGATCTAACTTTTTGCTTTGTGACTCTTCAAAACTCGAATTACATGCTTGATTATGGTAAAGTACATTTTGACAACTTTGAAGAAGGTATAATGTGACAAAATCCAGCATATTGAGTGACTAGACTACACCGGTGATAAGTAACTTGTGAATTCACTGTCATTTCATTCTCTGTCTGTTTGGGTCAGCTCTGCAATGTTGTGTGCAAAAAGAATGAGAAGCAGTACGTCTGATCGCTCACATCATGGACACTTTCATAAACAGAGACACTTCTGTCATCTCTCTCTCTCCGTTATTTCATATCATTCACATTCTTCTGACACCATCATAAAACTGAGTGTGCTGAGTGACTCCAGCCAGGTGTCCTAAGCAAACAAATTGGCCCGGTTGCAAGGGAGGGTAGAGTCACATGGTGTAACCTCCTAGTGGTCGAGATTAGTGGTTCTTGCTCTCAATGGGGTGCGTGGTAAGCTGCGAGTGGATCACAATGAGCCTCCAAGTGCTGTGAGAATCTGCGGTGTCATGCATGTCAGAGAGCCACATGATAAGATGTGCGGACTGATTTGTCCTCCACCACCCAGATTGAGGTGAGTAACCACGAGAACCTACTAAGTAGTGGGAATTGCGCAATCCAAATAGGGAGAAAAGAGGAAAAACTCAAATAAACAAATAAAATAAAACTGAGTGCAATAAAAATTATGTTTTGAGTCGACATTCGGGATAATATTCATTCAACTCTGTGCTTTTCACATCATGAAGCCAAACCAACTCAGATATACAGTACAGGAACATATGCCCTTTTTATAGCACATAGCTCAAATATAAAACAAATATATTTTTTTAATTGTTATTTTATCATCAGTAAATAAAGAAGAATGGAACCATGACTGATATCTTCAGGAAAAACATCAATTTCATTTTTTTATATAAATGTAGCTAATATTTTTACTCTGTTCAACTGTAATGGCTCTTATGGCTGCTCATCTTCATCTTAAAATCTGTAATCCTGCTCTGTAATATTCTATGTTGTGCTTATGCCTCATTATGAACATGTTGTTGTTATAATTAGTATTAAATAAGAATTTGTTGTTTATTGCACAGCTCCTTATTGCTGTCTGTTGATCTTTTACTGGGATGGCATGGTTCAAAAATTATTTACTGTATGTAGGTTAATAGATGCATAGTGTATGTCTTATGGTAGTTTTCATTTACACAGTTAAAGTCAGAAGTTTACATACACCTTAGCCAAATATATACTCAAAATAAACTCAGTTTTTCACAATTCCTGACATTTAATCATAGAAAACATTCCCTGTCTTAGGTCAGTTAGAATCATTACTTTATTTTAAGAATGTGAAATGTCAGAATAATAGTAGAGAGAATTATTTATTTCAGCTTTTATTTCTTTCATCACATTCCCAGTGAGTCAGACGTTTACATACACTTTGTTAGTAAAGTTGCCTTTAAATTGTTTAACTTGGGTCAAATGTTTTGAGTAGCCGTCCACAAGCTTCTCACTCTAAGTTGCAGGAATTTTGTCCAATTCCTCCAGACAGAACTGGTGTAACTGAGTCAGGTTTGTAGACCTTCTTGCTCGCACATGCTTTTTCAGTTCTTCCCACAAATTTTCTATTGGATTGAGGTCAGGGCTTTGTGATGGCTACTCCAATATCTTGACTTTGTTGTCCTTAAGCCATTTTCCCACAACTTTGGAGGTATGCTTGGGGTCATTGTCCATTTGGAAGACCCATTTGCAACAAGCTTTAACTTCCTGGCTGATGTCTTGTGATGTTGCTTCAATATATCCACATAATTTTTCTTCCTCATGATGCCATCTATTTTGTGATGTGCACTAGTCCCTCCTGCAGCAAATCACCCCCACAACATCATGGTTGGGATGGTGTGCTCAGGCTTGCGAGCCTTACCATTTTTCCTCCAAACATAACGATGGTCATTATGTCCAAAAGGTTACATTACGTTACATTTTTGATTCATCAGACCAGAGGACATTTCAGCCAAAAAGTAAGATCTTTGCCCCCATGTGCACTTGCAAACTGTAGTCTGGCATTGTTATGGACCAGTGGCTTTTTCCTTGCTGAACAGCCTTTCAGGTTATGTCAATACAAGACTCATTTTACTGTGGATATAGATACATGTCTTCATGTTTCCTCCAACATCTTCACAAGGTTGTTCTGGGATTGATTTGCAATTTTCGCACCAAATTACGTTCATCTCTAGGAGACAGAACGCGTCTCCTTCCTGAGCGGTATGATGGCTGCGTGGTCCGATGGTGTTTATACTTTTGTACTATTGTTTGTAAAGATATAAGTGGTACCTTCATGCATTTGGAAATTGCTCCCAAGGATGAACCAGAATTGTGGAGGTTTTTTTTTATGAGGCCTTGGCTGATTTCTTTTGATTTTCTCATGATGTCAAGCAAAGAGGCACTGAGTTTGAAGGTACGCCTTAAAATACATCCGCAGGTACACCTCCAATTGACTCCAATTAGCCTATCAGAAGCTAATTGGCTAATTGCCTAAAGGTTTGATATCGTTTTCTGGAATTTTCCAAGCTGCTTAAAGGCACAGTTAACTTAAGTGTATGTAAACTACTGACCCAATGGAATTGTGATATTGTTAATTAAAAGTGATGCAATCAATCTGTAACAATTTGTGGAAAAATTACTTGTGTCATGCACAAAGCAGATGTCCTAAACGACTTGCCAAAACTATAGTTTGCTAATAGGAAATCTGTGGAGTGGTTAAAAAATGTGTTTTAATTACTTCCACCTAAATGTATGCAAACTTCTGACTTCAAATCTATATGCCACATACCTCAGGCTTTAGAAGAGTGCTAAGCGTGTGAGGAAGTGAAGCCTATCGAACTGTAACATGTCCAACATTAGCATACCTGCATGTTGAATCAAGTTAAAACTTGTTTTCCTGATAATTCAGAAAGAACCTTTAGTTTTCTGTGATTTATTGACATTTTTTGTTCTTATTTAAACTGATCATCAAGCTGAACGTATCTAGTTGGCTATCACAGATGAGGTTTTGTTGAAATTGTGAGAATGTTTTATGATTAGGGATGGGCATTACCAAATAATTTTGTAGTGGAGTACTCTAACCCACCAAAATATAAGTAATTGATTATTTGTAAATTAAAATGAAAGTAAAAAAACACGTATTATATAAAAAAGTTAAATTTATGAAACTTAATTTCTCCTTAAGAGAGTAATTCTGTTCCTCCATAATGACCATGAAAGGGAAAAAAAATCATACAATTGTAATATTTACAATTGTTAGAATTTTAGAAATACATATCGTTGCCCTGCCTCTTTAGAGAGCCATTCTTCTGCCAGGCCCACAACTGGAGTGGGCAGAGGAGAGAGAGAGGAGGGGCGCTGTGACTTTTCCCGTTTGGCGGCACGTGGGGCACACCTGAAGTCAAAGAAGAGCCTCATCTCTGCTGCCTTTAAAACTTTAGTGCACCTCTCCTCGGGAGAACGGTCTCTAGTCACTGGCGTCCTCATAGGTCCAGAAAAGGAGTAGGGAGGGTCTGGCAAGAATTAGATGCAATGCCGGGGATTGGAGCAAGAGTTGCGGTGCATGGACCAGGATGCTGAGCCGCTATTCCTCTCAAGCAACAAGGCCAAGGGAAGCCGGCCAGATCAAGAGGAGCAGCTGCAGCCCTGCGTGCCTCGGAACCTGCCCACTATAATCTGGACCTTACCCTCTATGCACAACCCATCCTTCATATTGCCCCATTCACTGCGAGGAAGTCAAATTCCCCTTTGTTTTGGACATGTTCCCCTTTGGACACTTTACTCCCCCTTATTCTGTGGTTATTTTAAATAAATGCCTCTCCGAGGCCTGACGCCACACCCACTGTGTCTGTCTCTTGCTGACCCTGCCACAACTCCTGAAGGATTTTTAGATTAGGTAGGAGCCCTTGATACACACTTTTTGTGCATTGTGAAATAGCTGTTGTGATTTGAAAAACAGACATGAAGACAAAAGGTACAAGGCTGTGGACTTACTGTCTTTCATGAGGGCACAAACTACAATCCCATGAAGCAGTGCGGCTGATGTCATTGAAAAAAATACGAAGGAATATATAAAACTATTGAATTTAGGTTGTTGATTACAAGTATAGAAACAATATATTTTAAGTTTATTGCAAAATATCCTGTTATGTCCATATATAAGTAGTTTAAAGGTGAAGGGAGACCGACTCAATTATGTCATTCACAGTCATGGGAGTGCGTAGTCGCTCCGAGGCTCGTTTGGTGGGTTTTGTTGACCGCAGTTCTCTGATAGGAGGATTTTTCTCAGCTTTACCATGGGTAATGTAATTATTTACCATGAATTCTGCTATCCAACACGATTTTTAAGCAATGAATGGCTTCAACGGAATAGATGAACAACCTTGTAGCTCACGGTAAGTCTGTCTTTAAAGGTTTATAAATAATCGTTGAAAATCAATTAGTTTATGGGATAAATAAATGGGATTTTTTTCTTAAGGAACCAGACTGTGGTGCTCTGTTATGCCATATGACTTTATGTAGCATGGATACAATGTAGTACCATTAAAAAAAACTAACTTCTCAAAGCCTCAACATCTAAGAGCATATATTTTCAGCCCCACATTACAGGCATGTAATGAGGGGGACATCAATGCCATCAGAGTTTTTTATTTTTTTAAACACAACATATCTACATAGGTAGGGTTCAATAAGATATGCAGCCATTTGATGGTAAGACCAGCTGCATACCTTACTAACCCCTGCCTTTGTATATATGTTGATGTTTCAAAACAAAAATTATTCAGATTGCCCAGTGGCACAATTTGTGGTTCAGCTAAGACTGATTTTATTCTTCCATTGTAAAACTGTCAAAAGTTATCGCCTCATAGGTTAATTGGACATCCAAGCATTCTAAATTTGTTTGTTATGAAAAGGAAATTGTTCATTCAAATGTTATAGTAATAACTACTGCTAAATATGCACATCTGTCATGCAAGTCAGGTTTTTTTTTTTTTTCAGCTAGTATAGACTTGTCATGCCTGTTTGGTCACTTGTTTGATTTATGTCGGTTAACAGTTAATAACCGGTTACTACTGGTGGTTATTCGGTTAAAAGATATAGCCAGAAATTTTTATCCCAACCACATGTGCCATAGTTTCCCAGCAAAGCTACTTTTTGTAAAGAAAACTTTGCATTTAATAAAAGGACATATTTTTCCTCGAACATAGATACAATGTTTAAAATAAAAAGTAACGTTATTTTTTTGTGGTGGGCCAGTGAAAATGTCAGTGCAAGTAAAAATCTAAACTACTTAGTCTCAGTAAAGATTTCAATGTTTAATGATGCTGTAGCATATTTAAAAGACATTTTTAAGACAAAACCTTCACAACAGTTTTTTCACGATGCTCACCCTTATGCACTTTATCATTCTAAAGATAAGAAACACAACCAGTGTGTATCAAGGGCTCCAACCTAATCTAAACAATCCTTCATTGTCTGTCCATCATTGTTACAGTAGATGCACTGACAGAATGAAAGGAGGTTAAATGGGACACAGTCGAGCTTGAAGTAGGCCATTTACTCAACTAAAATCACTGCAACCGTTGCACCAGAACACCAAGGCCACTTTTCATTTATGATTAACCTAGAGTCCAACATGTTCAGATGGACACAATTAAAGGAATATTCAATACAATTTAAGCTCAATCAACAGCATTTGTGGCATAATGTGGATTCCAACTAAAAAGTAATTTCGACACATTTCAAATTAAAAAATAAAAAAAAGCATAAAAGCAAAGATCAAGGTTACAGTGAGGCACTTACAAATGGATGTGAATGGGGGGCATCATTAAACTCTTTTTGGAGAGTTTAAAGGCAGAAATTAGAAGGTTATAATTTCACAAAAGCACTTTAATTCTTCTGATAAAACTTGAGTTTAATTTCAGCTGAAAAGTTGTTTAAATTGTTGTTTTTATGGTTGTTTCATGGTTTACGCCATATCACAATTGATTGATTTATTAATTTATTGTCATTGCTTTTACAATAAAATGTCGAGTAGCATCATCTCCAAATAGCTCACACAAAGTGCCTACACCTATAGAAAAGTGCACAAAATAATAACATTAAACATATATTTGCATGCTGGGACATTACACAATGTGGCAGGACTTGCAATAAAATGAGTATCTCATCCTAGATCAGTACTAGTATGTATGTTATGGGTGGGGTCAATCTATAGCACCACAGGTGGAGGTCCTCCCCCCAACAACAGATCTACCGGCATTTAGGGAATTTACAGCCTGTGGAAAAAAGCTGTTTTTCAGTGGCACAATGGCAACGAAGTTGTAAAATTGGATATTATTTTACACAGGAAAGGTTTGCAAGTTATTTTATCACACTAAAATCAAGTTAGCACGCATATTTTTAATGTCTTTTGTCTATACTTTTGAAACAGTGAGGATTTTAACATATACAGATTGGCCCCATTCACTTCCATTGATTCCTTTTTTTTTTTTTTTTTTAAGAAAAGGAGGGACAAGTGGAAATTATTTTTTTGGTAATCAACATTATGCCACAAATGCTGTTGACTGAGCTAGACTTGTATTGAACCCGGAATATTCCTTGAAATCAAGGTCCTGGGAATGGAATGCCGAGCGTCACTTCCTGTTCAGACAAGCCTAAACAAGATGACAATCTACAGCAAAGATACACTGCTTTCAGCTTCACTGCAACTGGCAAAGACAACTGATACTATTCAATCTTAAGTGCATGACAGAAATGCAATGAAAACAAAATCAGTAAATTCATGAACTAAAAAATTTAGCTTTCCTAAGCTTTACTTCTACTTGAAACGGGTGACCGTGCCATACTTTTTCATTCCTGCTTCTTGGTGAAAACAGATCCCTCAGGTAGCTCATTCTCAGGGTGTCTACCTGAACATCACCTGTGCTTGTTGAAACTCGCAGACTCCAGAAACCACATGGGGAATGTATGGACTTCAATCAAGCCAATGTTTAACTCGGAAATCAAGTCAGTTCATATTAAGCAGATACATTATTAGATGAAAAACACCTTAAACAAGGTTGGCGTGTGTTTTGAGCAGTGTGATCTGCTCCATTTGATCTCAGCGCAATCATTAAACAGATGGGCAGATTGATTTTACATGATCAACAATGATTATTTGTGTCCATTCACCTTTATTTAAAGCAATATAGTCTACAGAGTGCATTACATGCATACTCACGCTGTTGTGACGTATATCTTTCGTGTTTATTGTGTCACACAGATGTGTTTATTTCACGATTTCCTGGTCTGTTGCTGATGTTTTGAAACAGCAACAGGTTGTTGAGCTGCTAGCATGTAGCGGCTAATCACTCACACCGATTCAAAGCACTAAAACACCTCCTTTATTATTAGAAAAATACCTTTCTAGGATTTATAATAGCTTACCTGTTGTGTATATGTCAATCAAATCCCTCCATAAAACTTTTCTGAAGCTGTGAATAGTTTCAAACGAGACTGTCTTGTCAAAGTCCGTCAGATCCACAAACTCTCAAATGAGACAGTTAGAAATGATGATAATAATAATAATACAAAAATATCCCAAAACTTCTGGGTTAATATGTCGTTATCCAGAATGTTCTCATGTCACTGTTCTGTTGGTTCAGTTGTCTCGGTGTCGGATCATGTTTATCGATCGCTGCTGTGGTTTTGACGAAAGCGCGAGATCTCGGGTTGCCAGGTGTAGTACCTGAAACTCCTCCTCTCAGAAACCTGTCGAGGTGAATGTGATGGTGGCTTACTGCAGACGTCACGGACAGGTCATGTGACCGGAGAAAGGTTTAACTTGCCTGCGAGATCACTAAGTTGCCAAGTGTTTACCAATGAATCCCTCCTTCTGATTTTTTGTTCGTTCGTTCATTCATTCTTTCTTTTTTTTTTTGCTTTTTGTATATAATATGGCTAGAATTAACTTCTTCCTCTTATTTTTTTTTTTTTAATCTCAAGACATGGGGTCATTTTCATTGGACTGGAAATTCTGAAATATATATTTTTTCTGAACATGGTTTGTCTTGCTAGCTCATATATATATATATATATATATATATATATATATATATATATATATATATATATATATATATATATATATATATATATATATATATGTAAAACATACAAAAAGTTTACTTTTAAATAAAGCAGCCCTCTTTTACTCCTTTACTGTCACACATAAAGGAGTCGAGGACGTCGAGCATGTCGAGCATGAATAACTGAACAACACTGCCATCAGCCGTTTGAGTCACTGGTCACGCCTGCCATCTAGTGGTGATATTTGTTAAGGGAGCCACTACTTTATTCTAGAGAGAGAGAGAGAGAGAGAGAGAGAGAGAGAAACCTTTATTTGCCCGAAGTAGCACACTGTCAGAGAAACATTCTTAAACCAGTATGAAACATGTCATCATTTATTCCATAGAGAAACTCACATATGTACTTGGAGAAGACAAGCCAACCCAACACAAAATATGTGTCTGACATTCACAATATAAGAAATAGTTAAGTCGTTTTGTGTCTTTTTTTTCCGTTTTCTTTTCTTTTTCCCCCCATGTAATATTTATTAGTATTTACATGTATCACTCTTCTTTTTCCTCACTTTTACTTATTGTATTATTGCATCTTTATTTGTAAAATGTATTTATGTTTATTTATTTACAAATATTGAAACAGCTTTGAAATGCTTTGGCAATACTGTTACAAAACTATCATGCCAATAAAGCTAAATTGAATTGAATTGAGATGCTCAGCAAAGTCTCTCTCTCTCTCTCTCTCTCTCTCTCTCTCTCTCTCTCTCTCTCTCTCTCTCTCTCTCTCTCTCTCTCTCTCTCTCTCCAATATTTTGTTCTGCTGTCAAAAGTTTTTTGATGTCTTTGATTTCAAGCTAATATCTATTTTATTTCTAGGTTGAATAAAATGACATAAGAATGAAGATTCTTCCACTGTTGCTATAACTATCACACATGCTTTGTGACCGTGGGCAATTGTAATAGTAGATAAGAGTTGAAAATTATTATTAATAATAAAAAGATATCTTTATCTAAGGCCGTACCATGTCTTGAACATTGGGGGGGCCAAACCAGTTTGGGGGTGGGGGGTCATATATCCAGAATAATGGTCCTCTTTGGTCCTTTAAGAAAGTAAATGCACTGAATACAATAACTTTCTGAATAAAGGCTTGAAAAGCCATAAAAGCCCAAAATTGGTTTTAAAAGATACACAGTACAAGACTACCACTGTGTCTGCATTGCCAGCAATTTGCCTGTTTCAGTCATCTTTTCTTTCTTTTTTGTGCTGTATCAAAGTAAAGATGAATATAAGTAGAATTTTTTTTTCATCACTGATGTATCTGTAAAATGACATGACTGTATCAGCTGGCTAGCAAAAATAAAATACACAAAATTAGTTTACGGCATATACAGGCGTTAATTTAGGTAGAGATGACAGGGACATGACTTTCAGAAAACCGGAAATATCCCGACCAATATTTGGACAATTTACCACACAGAAAATACCTTAACTTTATACTTTGCTTTTATTTTAATTTTAAAAACTATTAGAGGTCCTTAGTATTATTAATGTGTAAATTACTGTCCTACCTATTCTGAAGCAGCGTAAACGGTGTTGGCACATGGCACCTGTTACTTTTCTCAGCGCTGTTCAGGATGCGCCAATCACTGTAATTTGCAAGAAATTATTAATAATAATAATAAAAATAGATATTTTCTGGGGAATACCATTGGCATCATACGTCCTATCCTTTAAATGTATAGATATAAATAAGCACACTTTTTGTGTACAACTGTTTCCTGTAAGTCAAAAATGTTCTGAGTTGTGTATGCAGCAAATGGAGTATTCAGCTTTTTGGCCGGAAAGCACCCTCTTTAATTCACCTTAACATTTTGAACATTGTTTCAGAGGTGCATGATTTTAAGATGCTAGTATAACTCCCAATAAATATTTATTTTTTTACATTAAAGAAGAACTTCGTGTTATATTAAAAATATATATTATATATTGAAATAAATAATTTGTGTCATTAGGTTTATTGCATCACATATTGCTGTTTAAGTGGGATTGAATGTTAACCAGCATGTATCTCACCTCCATAATGCAGAGTTTGAGGATATGGGAATGATAATGAACATCCATCGCCTGTGGATTTTGGCTTAAAATGCATGTAGTAGGTTCCTCGCTTGTTCACTGCACCATGTAACATTGTGCTCTCATGTCGCCGATATCAAGATCAAGGCTTGTCAGGACATTCCTTAAAAGGAGTAGATTCTCCATCTGTTCTGTCAGTCTGATAAAATCCATTGAATAATTTGTGCACAAGGTCTCTATCAACGTATCTTAAAACCACTGCAGCTTGTCTGCTTGTGTCTTGTGTTTCACCTGAAATAAGGGCAAAAATTCCAGCTTTACTCCTGGCCTAAATGATGCCGCTTTTAACCTGACTGGACAATATATTGATCAACTCATTCTGGTGCTTAACATAACTAAATGATCTCTCTCGCCTTTTATAAAGTTGATCATTTAGTTGGCTATTAGTGGCCCTTAACTCCATCAGTTGTAGGAAATGTACCCAATTTTCTGATTCATCGGTGTTCTCGTGACCACAAAATGCAAAACCAGTCTCGGTTCTTATTAACTCTTTTTGCATGTTCACTGCTCATTTGAGTGGCATCGCTTCCCGTTTTAAGTGACTGCCGATGGCTTTTCGGCTTTAACTGCAGAAATGTGCACACTCCTTTTCTGATGATTATTTGAATTTTTCTGTGAATTACTTTCCAGTTACAAAATCCAGTCACTTGGAATGTCACAGGCAAAACAATAAGTCTGACCAATGGAAGGACAGCCAGTCATAAACAGCATACCATTCTTTTCTAAATGTTCTACTTTCTGTTACAGGGAAGGAAATTATTGGTTGATATGGCCTAAACTCGCTCAGGTGGCAGCTTGTATGTGGAGGTGTGGCTTACCTCACCAAATTGCGGTGGAGCTGAAATTGTTACTGGGGTGGAGTTCTCAGTTCTGAATGAGAGACACTTGTCTGCTTAGATACCTGTCCATCAGCAACATCAACATAATATTGCCCCCAATCAGGGGCAGATCTACGGGGTGGCAAAGGGTGAATAACTTGCCACCCCAGTTCGCAGCAAAGAATTAAAAGTTATGGCCAATTTGACAATTTACGAGCGCGAATCTCCAATGTCCGACTGCACTGAATGCAGCACGAGATGACGCCAGAGCGGCAAGATACTTAATGCCTTTCCGGTGATAATGCCCTTACTTCAATCATACTTCTATCTCCTATTAAGTGAGATCACATTGTATGGTCACTTATTCCTAATATGAACTGTTTCACATGAAACCTCAAATGCAAGACATTGATTACATGAGATTTAGTTTGTCTGTATGAGTTTGTAAATGGCAGCCTGTGCCCTTTTGTAGTGTGTACATACTATTTCTCATCAAACTGTGATAAACGTGATTAAATTAAGTATATATAAGTCTGCCATATGTTGCCACCCCTCAAAAATTCCTGCCCCCCTCTCGCCACCCCATAAATATTTTTCTAGATCCGCCCCTGCCCCCAATTGTCCCATGACTGTAAACATTGGGAAATGCGATTTCTTGCAGCTTGGTTGTCATGGTAGACATGCACTGCACACTTTATTGTTTGAGTTGGACTGAATATTTTTGTTCTTCAACTGTGGAAGACAGACAGACAGACAGAAAAACAGAGAGACAAACAGACAGATAGTAGGACTGTCATAAAATATTGAGTAAGGCACTGGTATCAGACACAGGATGCATCGATGCAGCAGTTGGTAGTACAAACTATTTTTTGGATCTAGTCACCATACACAAAAAAGTTACGAAGGTTTTTGTTCTTCAAAAATGAATGTGATGTTGATGAGTTTGCAGGTAAGTGTATGAAACTGGTGTAACAGCGCAAACTGAACATTTAGAAATGGTAATGTTAGGCAGTTTGGATGTAGCATTGAATTTGTTTAACTCAAGAAGTGAAACCACAAAACAACATTCTTGTAACTTAAAATACATTATGTAGGCTATTTGAAAGATACAGTACATTTACACCATATATCATCTAGTGATGGGTAGTAATACATCAAGAAGAATGGCTACATGTTCTTTTGTATAAAGATGTGGGTAATTCCATAATATTCACCTTTTGTATGCAGAGGTCAGTCTTTTATTTAGTCACCTGCTCTAAAAACACTGAACTCCACACTGGTGTTTTTGTAGCTGAACAGCGACTGAGTGACAAATCAAAAGGAAATAATCTTTCTGTGGTTCCTCAGGCTGCCAACCTCGTTACACTTGCTTGTTGTTCCCTTTTGGTTTCTCCAGCACATCCCAGTTCTTCATAACATTGAGACTTTTCACCAGAAGGCATATGTCCACTGTAGCCCCACCATTTAGAGTCAAACTTGCATCTAGTGCTTTGACTTGAGTGGTACTCACACTTTGTTCCATCTTGCAGTCAGCTACTGGATGGGCCAGGGCTTCCCATGTTTTCTGGACTTTTGATGGCGTCTTGCCTCTCCTATCAATTGGGGGTTGGACCACGTTACACTCAACAAGTGGTGTCATACATTTGTATTCTGATGAATAGAACCACCGTACAACCATCCATTCTCTGCCTCACCTTCCAGCTCAACAGTAGTATGATGACAATCCAGGTGGATGTCGAGGCTGTCTCAACCAGCGCTCTCGACATGAAACTGCTGACCAGAAAAAGATTACCTACCTCATCAATCTACTGACCAGAAAGGCGGTCTCCTGGGCCATTGCCATCTGGGAGAAACAGAAACCTTAACCAGGCAACTGAGCCATGCTTTATCAGGCATGATCACAAGTGACCATTTGTTTGGAGGGACATACTTGCTTGACATACTTTTGATTTTCGTACTAATGCCATCTGCAATGGACCTTGTCACCTAGACAAGCCGCCAACAGTACCTTTGCCAACTTAAAGAGGTTCAAAGGCCCGGGAAACACAGTGCACACTGCTCTGGAGGCTCGTACGCTCAGGTTCAGCAGACTTAACAAACATATTCCTTGCCAAAGCAAATAGGACTATGAAGAAGGTGCAGCCAGTAATAAACCTGCCAATTTTAAGTCCAAACTCTACACCAAATATTTCAATCCTCAAGCAGACTATGAATAATGTCATGCACTGCCACCTCCTGTCCACATCTCCTTTGGCAGTGACTTCCCAAATTCTTTCAATATCCAACATCCTTAAAGACTTTTCTCTTACAGGACTGTGGCCATTGACTATTCTTCCCTAAAAGTCTTCATGGACTTTCCAGCTGATCTACACACCCATTTCTTTTTTTATTAGTTGAACTAGTTTTGTTTTTGTGTTGACCTTAATATCAAACCACTTTAATTTTCTTTTTATCTGTGCAACTGTTATATTCATTATAAGTTGCCGTTGATATCACTTTATGGCCTCCATTAAAGCATCTAATGCTTCCCTTTGCCTGTGCGTGTCATGGCTACTCGGACACGTTTGAACACCTTCAATAGCAAAATCTTTTGTTTACTTTTCACTCAAATTTGATATTTTGACAGCTCTTAAGACCTTTGACTCATAACTGTATTAAAATGCAAATTATTTATTTCCAAGATGATAACTATGTGTGATCCACATGCAACTTTACAAGGTCACGTTTTTTAAATGTTTAACATGTATTAATGCTTACTTTCTTTTTTAAATAGCAAACAGTATACATTTTATACTGTGCAATATTCAATATGTAGTAAGCTATTATTCCATTCCAAACATAACCAAAGACAATTCACATTGTAGCCATCTACACATGCATTTTCTGTGTAGGCAATAGTACTGCTTGAATGGGGAAATGCCAAAATCGCCCAAACTGTCCACATTAAGTATATGTCAAATCAGCAATAAAATCTAACAACAGTGGTTGTATAATGTGGCTTTTTTTGCTCAATTAATAATAATAATAAAATAGATCTTTCAGGCTAATTAATGCACATGCTAGTACACAAAACTAAACAATACCTCAAAACTGAAAGTAGATACTTTCTTTTCTACCTTGCTATATTGAGTACAATGATTTGGCTAGGCATAAAGAGCCAGATGACTGACTCTATGCAAAGGAAAAAAGTCTCATCTCTGTTACTGCATCCCAGGCATCCTTCTTTTCTGTTATGAATTTATGACGGTTACACCTCCTAGATATTTTTTACTTTAAGTATCCAAAAAAATTAAAAAGGTGAAAATTAAATGTTCCAGAAATTAAAAACATGTGCATTAATAAAGAGGTGTTTTCAAGTAATGTTCTGGATGAATAGCATTTTTAATGTTTTCTTTTTTATTATAGACCCAGAAACAAACATTTCATTACATTATTGAAATTTTAACATGCGCAAAGTTTGTCAAATTTCAGAAACATGCACAATGTGTGTGTTTATATTATGTATATTAAAACTACATTAGTATCAAAAATATGTATTGTTTTGGGATATGTCCATCTCTTGAGATATAAGGTAAGTGTTTCATTACTGTAACAAGTGGGTCAAAGTTTAGCATCAAAACAGACATCTTTAAAAAAAAAAAAAGAAAAAAAAGAAAAGCACTCCTTATTGCTATTTTCTCTAAATGCAATTTGACACTGTTAACCAATGCTAACTGATGTTCCCAAAAGAGGGTAAAGAATAGAATAGAATAGTTTGTCAATTATAGTAATCTAGATTTTGTACATTTTCTGAAGAAAATCACTTGATCACTTGCACACCTCTCCTATACAAGCCTCACAATTCAAGGTATTATTTTGTGCATATCCCAAATGGTGCGGGATGAGACACACCTAAGGTTAGGGGTTGGCAAGCACCACTAATCATTGACCTGTTGTGACGTATTGGGTAGCATGTTAAATTGTAAATCGCCAGGTTACATAAAAACTAGCTGTGCCAGATAGCATGAGATGAAACAACATTATTTTACAAAGGGAACATCATATTAAAAGGGTGCAGAATTTCTTTTATGGAAGCTGTATCCAGTCAGCTGTGAATGGATGCACTTTTTTACATTTGCTTCTATTCAAGCTGGAAATATTTATATTATCTTTATCTGTTGAACCTAAAACCACGAGTCTCCACATTTGGAAACAGTTTAAGATAAAAGATTAAGACAAAACAGTATGCTTTATTTTTAAAAATGTTATTTTTAAGTGTCAGTGGACAAATGTAGGAAAAAGAAGTCAATGAACTGCACTGAAATGACAATAAATACAGAACCTTCTGACAGCACTTAAAATATAAACAATAGATGCTGTTTTCAACAACCAATCCCCCTGGGATTTCACTCTCTAAATGTTTAAATGCCACTGATGGAAGCTAATGAAGTTTCTGTAACTAGAATACATTTGCTGAGCAATCATTTGAATGCTCAGAGCAATGACAAAATTAGAAATGTGTGAAAAGTCTGTAAAATAATCTTCCCGATGAGCTTTAATAATCTTATGATTTAAACCCTCCAAAAATATTCCTTTTTGTCACTTGTAACAATGCAATAAACATTTTAATATGAATTTTTTTTAATCTTGATTATACATTAAACCTGTAATAAATCATGATTTGTTTATAACAGCCTCCTCTCATAGAAAAAAATACTCTTTTTATGATACATGTAAGTTATATAATCTTAAAAACGACTCACAGATCACAGGTGTTGTATTTGAGGACTCTGAGCTCCATAGAAAGTTATTGTTGTTAGTGCAAATACTTGCTGACCTTTATTACAGTTTCACTCATGTTTCATGAAGTTTCAGTAATGGCATTTCCTCATTTCTAGGGAACAGATGCTTTATTTGCCACACAAGTGGTGCCGTTGGAATTTCAGTGACTTCTAGTACATTTTAAAGGGAAAGTTCACCTAACAATTAAAGATCTGCCATCATTAATCACCCTCTACTTCTGTAGATTTAGCAAGTTTAGCAGAACATGCTGTTTTTCATATAATTTAGAAGTTGATGAGGACAGGCACAGGTGATCTCCAAAAAAACAAAATAAAGTGACAGAAAAATAGCCCATACGCCTCATGCACTACATTCCAAGTCTTCTGAAGTGATATGATAGCTTTGTGAGAGGAACAGACTGAATTTTAAGTAGCTATTCACTTAAAATCTTGCCCTCACAATAGCTACCACATCTCATCAGCATTTCTGCATATTGTGTCACATGATGTGTCATGACAGAATAGTTATTGTTGGGTGAAATTAAATGCGTAGGTGCTTCGCTAATCATAATTACACACACTCAAAAAAATGATAATTATAAGATTTACACATCTCAATTTCATAGCAAAATTCCATCAATTTAAATTAAGAAAACTAATTTTATTTTATTTAGTTAAAAATTACACAATATTCAATTGGATGGAATTTCGTTATGAAATTGAAATGCGTACATTTTAAAAATAGAAAAAATATTCTGAACCTAGGGTCTTAAGCGACCAACACGTAGTATATCTATCACAAATGAATCTACAAAATGCCCATATAGTGTTACATTTTCAAAGCATTTTAATAGAATAAGAAAATAATTGAATAAAATATATTCAAAGAGATGATGAGGATGGAACAAATGATAGAACGGGATTCATTTTGATCTGAATTTGATACATTCTGGCAAAATAAAATTCTCTAATAATTTACTCACCCTCTTGCCATCCTGGATGTGCATGACTGACTTTCTTTCTTCTGCAGAACACAATTTAAGATATTTAGAAGATTATCTCAGCTCTTTTGGTCCATACAATGAAAATGAATTGGTGCAAAAATATTGATGCTCCACAAATCACATAAATCAGCATAAAAGTAGTCTAATCCATGTGCCTAAAGTGGTTTAATCCATGTCTTCAGAAGTGATATGATAGATGTGGTGAGAAACAGATCAATATTTAATTTCTTTTTTACTATTAATTATCTTCCCTGCTCAGTCAGTCTCCACTTAACTTTCTTCTTCATGCATATTGTCACCTACTGGGCAGAGAGAAGAATTTCTAGCTGAAGTCATGGATTAAACCACTGGAGTTGTATGTATTACTTTTATGCTGCCTTTATGTGCTTTTTGGAGCGTCAACATTTTGGCACCCATTCACTTACATTGAATTAACCTATACAGCTGAAATATTCTTCTATTAATCTAAAATTCTAAAAATGTGTGAATTATTTCTTTAAGTAGCACATGGGGGGCAACATTGTCCTCCTTTTGAGATACAATGTTCCACAATAATTTAGTTCTTGTATCTTTTAAGCCCATCTATAGTTGTGTTCTCATTCTAATGCATGATGCACAATGTTCTGAAGTTTGTGACAGGTGTAATGTTCTGCTGAAATATTGCTCTGCAAATGTTGATAATTTTCTATTTTAATAAAGGCTAATCATAATTCTAAATTACTTTATCATCTCTACTTTCCTGGTAATTTATTATACCAATTAACACTCTCTCTACATCAGGGGTCAGTATTATTAAAAAACATACAATATTTAAAAAAATATTATTATTAAAAATATCACTGTTTTATTCTATTACATTAATTCTTCTAAAGCTACTCAAGTTACTCAGCCAAAAGTAGTGAGTGGTTTTCTCATTTCCTTGTTAATGTTGTTTGATTAATAGCCTACTAGACAGTGCTCAATATGGTTACATGTACACTTCAAGTCCAACATTTTGATGCAAATACTGTTTAAATTCATTTTAGACATAAATGATTGTGTTTACATTAAATCCTCATCAAGACGAGCATTGGCAGAATTATAAAGTGTATTTGATCATTTAGGAGCGAACCCGCATTAGCGTTCAAACATTAGCCGCCTGTCAATCAAACAGCACGCAGCTACAGACATCAGGAAATAGAAAGTTATTCTTTTATATTTCATCTAGATCAACCAACCAGTGGTGCTCTTGCTATTGCAATTGATGTAATGAACACCCCTGTTCTAGATGTTGAACATAGGCTAAATATAAAAAACTACTAAAAAATTTGGAGGACATCTCTCTTTTTTCCGATAAACATCTAGATCATTTTATTGCCCAGTCCTATTGATAACATTGCATTAATCTCTCACAGCAGCCCAATAATCTCAGTGATAGATAGATAAATTACAGGTTGCTTTATAGACACAGAATCTAATAAGCAGAAATATGAAATTTACCTCGATATGTTTCTTCAAATTAGAGGCAGGATTAATGCTGATATCTGGCTTGAGCAAGTTAAACTCACACAACACGATCAAGCAATTGGCCTTTTTCAATGCGAAAAGCCCTTCCATGTGCGGCCGGTTATGTTCTGTGAACTGTGCTTGAGGCATTCTCCACAGTTGGCACCAGATCTGCTGCTGCCATTCAAGAGTCACGAGACTCTCTCTAGCCTATCATGTTGATAGATAAAAATAAAATCAGGACAGGGAAGTAGCGAACACAAAAAGTAGTTAATTACAGTAAAGTGAGTATTTGTAATTCATTACTTGACATCCCTGCACGGGACTGTCCTGGAATGGGTATTTGTAGAAAAAACTCTATTGATATTCAAGAACGAAGTGATAACCCACAGCCTGTGTTTGTTTGCAAGAGCCCAAATGACCTCTCTACATCCTCTTACAGATAAACTGTGACTAATGCAAAAAATAAACAGAAAACTAAATATGGAGTGGAAAAGAGCACCCTGATAGACAACTGCAGCGTGGGCTAGTGATACTGAAATGAGACAATGTGTGATAGAGGGAAAACAAAATGTTTTTTGTGTGTGTGTGTGTGTGTGTGTGTGTGTGTGTGTTTGACTGTGCTGTAGCAACAAACTATTTATAATCCATGAGCGGGGATGAGTCAAAGATAATTTGTCAAAGATAACGTTCCACAGAAAGTACTTGCCTTTAAAGACACAGATTACATTTATATGAAACACAATGGACACCATTTTACCAAATTGTTTCTTGTGTTGTAAATCACATTTCTGGGCTTTCTCAAACAATTGAAGCTCTTTTAGTTGTAGTAATAATTTGTCATATGTTTAGCATGACCACATAAGCAACAGGATACTCTCTATTTATCTGCTGAAGTTCAGCGCAACAGCACATTCTATTATTAACTTTTTTGTTTGTCCCTGAGAAAAGCCCAGGCCCTTTGTCAGTTTAACTTGTCAATGTGCATGGGAACATGTGTAAACATTGTATTTCTGACAGAATGTATTCATGCAATAAATGTTGATATTTCCTGGAATTAAATAACAGATTTTTACAGACACTTTCTTTGAACTGAAATCATATTGGTGGCACATTCAATGCATTTCCGCTGTCACTTCCGGGGCTTCATCAGGCCTCCTCTGGGCTTGCTCAGGGCCAATGGCCAAGCACCTTTTGCCCGCCGATTACCCTTGGGCCATAGAAGTCCAGCTGGGGATTGAGGCAGCGTCATTGTCAAAGGAGGAGTATCAGGTCTCACTTTTCACCAAGCAAAGACCAAAATAATCAAACAAACGTCAGCTTCAGTCTCCACTATGTTCATTTCAAAGGCTAGCTATTCTCCAGAGTCTGATACCTCAGCTTGAGCTTCCTTCTTGCTTGTGAAATGGGCAGGGTTTGTGATGTTGGCACCAGGGTTGCTTAATAAGGGCGGGTTTTAGGGCAACATTACTTGGCCTGATGGTGGGAATGCAGATTGATTTTGGTCTTGCGCTGACCAGTTGATAATCCTGGCCCGATAGTGGAAAAGCGGCTATTGTGTCTTACTGACTCTCAATGAGACTTAATAAAAACAGTTAGTGAAAAACGTATCAATAGATTATTAAGAATAGGCCAATAATTACTAATGTGCTCCTCGAAGTGCCTGTATAACAAATGAAAATTATGTCAGCTAGTTGAAGTGTTTTTCTCCAGATAACACATGAAATAATTGGTTTATTTAAGTAGTAGGGTACGAGAGGCCATGCTGTAAACCCTTCAATAACTTCAGCTGGGACTATATTCACAATTTAGCTCAGCCTCGAGTGCCTAATTGCTTTTATAAAATGGTTACTACTTACTCAAAATATTAAGGACACAAATGCTCATTATTATCATTTTTAAGTAAAATCATGAATTAAAAATACTTCCTTTAGAAGATACATGGTGCGTTCACGTCATGTCGGAGTTATTGTAAGCATTCATGTCTTCGTAGAACTTACAAGTTGTAAAATCGATATTCTATGAAAGCTCCAACTTGACAGTTAGAGCTAGTAAACACACATTTCTCTTTGATAAACCATTTTTTTATGCCATTGTTACCTGGGGTACTTTCTTTGTTCTTAAAAATGTAGCAATAAAATAAATAGTTGAGTTATTGAATTAATGTTGTAATAAATATTTCACTGTTATCAACAACAAAACAGTTTTACATTATGAGCATTGCCATAGATACAAATAGCTTCCAAGGTCCCAGGACGTGAACAGCTCCGAGTAGAGTCTCAGAGTTTCCATCTAATAAATGACTCAGTTCAGGCACTAAACTCTGAATGGTGCAAGCTGATAGGATCTTTGAACTTGTTATCTGCTAGCCAATCAGCTCACTCGCATGTGATATGTCGAGCCAATCGGCTCACATGGTGTAAGCTAAAAGGTAATTTGACATGTAATGAGGTAGCCAATCAACTAGCATACTCTCTCTTTGCCTATAATTTAAACTTTCTTAGATGGCAAGTACTCCGGTTTCACTGCAGCGTGCTGCTAGAGTTTTCTATGAAAATGCAATTTGCTCAGGTGGTTGCTAGGGATTTTCTTCTATCAGCTTGCATGGTAAGGTCTGCTTGGGCCATGACAAATGGAAATAGTGATGGCAAAATTAAGCTTTCTGAAGCAACTACATTTTGAAGCAATTACAAATGTATTGAAAATGGGTTCATTACTTGAAGCTTCTGTACAAGGTCAATTAACCACCATCTGGTGGTAAAAAAAACAAAAAACCCAGTAAGCCACTGTGGCTGACAACATTTTGAAGCAATACAATTATTATCATCTAAATTATCTTATTTTTGTGTGTTGTTCACTTAAGTCGTTATAAATAAGTAATAACCAAGTGAAGTATCACGCCTCAATGCTTAATATATTAGTTTAGATGTTAACTGTGTAATGTAAAAAAATAAAAACAATGTATGAGAGTTAATTAAAAACTGATTATTAATGTGTAGATTGGAAAATAAATAAATATGCGGGCTGGGCAGTAACATTTCATTAACAGAGGAGTGAAATGTGTTTATGTGAATATGTAGGCCAAACTTGTAGGCCAACTGGGATTTGGGCTTCTTCCATTTTCATTTATGCATTTGGCAGACACTTTTATCCAAAGCGACTTACAGAGCCCTTATTACAGGGACAATCCCCCCGGAGCAACCTGGAGTTAAGTGCCTTGCTCAAGGACACAATGGTGGTGGCTGCGGGGATCGAACCAGCGGCCTTCTGATTACCAGTTATGTGCCTTAGCCCACTACACCTCCACCCCGCCTTCTTTCATGTTCTTTCACAAGCTTCGAAGCTTTGGTGTCAAAAATCCCATTATTACATAGAAGGGCGACTTTATCAAGGTAAGACACAGCCAAATCAGGCACTGGCACACATTGCTATCTTGAGTCATATGTTTAAATAAATCCACACTTAGCTAGGCTAAACCTCTCTGGGCCTTCCAGATCCAGGTACACATTATGAGTCAGGTCACTAGCCTTTTAAGACAGTCGGCCAAGGAGGCCCAATAACACATAGAGATTTAGTTATTGTTACACCATTCGGCCAGTGGCCAAGGAACACCTAGCTAGTATACACTTGGTGCTCATGGCGATAACCTCATTGACATGCAAAATCTTTTAGAGAATTGGAATGACTGAATTACAGTAATTCCGACACGACGTGAAAGCAGCAATCCACCTTTTTCCTAAACACGGAAGTGTTCCACGACTCATAACACGTGTCAGTTTTTATTTGCAGTTGCAAGTGTTTTCAATCGCATCTGCGTACGCTCTTAGTGGATATTGTGATGTCTACTGTAGTGTCATACATTTTCAAAAATTTTTCAAAAAAGCATGTGGCTCCTTAGTGCTGATACTTTAGATGTCGTGGTGACCGTTCTTTTAAATGAGGTTAGTAACGTTAATAAGATTAACTACTTCGGGTTGTTATGACAGCCAACAGCTGCACAAGTTGAGCCTGAACTAATTTTTACTGCAACTAACACTTAAAATAAATTTAGTTTTCTGTCTGGAAAGTTTGTATTGGTAGTTTCTTGTGGAAAGTTACTTGACCAGAATCATCATGCATCACTTAGTGGTTGGTCAGGAAAGATGTGGATAGTCCCTGACAGTAAAGAGTAAAGAGAACATTGCTATGCAACAAGAATAACTGTCAGGGTGCTGAGCAGTAGTACAAATAGAAGCTTAGAAAAGAGGTCATAGCTGTGCTTTATCGTGAATAACACATAGCTATTGACCAATCAGCATGCAGGACAGGAACTATACATTTAATGAATTTGAATAATACTTTTTTAGGCATATAATATAATATTATATAAATACTCATGTTTATTAATGCTTACATTTTCATCTAGAAAGCATCACAGTCTAATTAACATCTTCTAAACATCTTAAAAGATCAGATTTACAAACATTCAACATAAACAAATGTCTCAAAGACATCTGCTGAATGTCTTACTTAAATCTGAGACATCCTTATTGACATATGTTTTATAGGTGTATTACAGATGAGCAAACAACATAAAAATATGTCTTCCAGATGTAAACACACACTTCAAATACACGTCTTGGGGATGTATGTGTGCTCTCAGGGGCATTGTTGGGCAATCTACTCAAAAATTTAGCAAGTTAAGCTACCAACTACTCAACAAAGAAAATGTTGTTAAGATAAGCTAAAAGTAACACTTCAGAGAAAGTAGCAAGTACACTACAAGCTACACACCAAAAGTAACTACAATTAAAATACTTCCCAGGGCAGTGTTTTGCCGGTGGTACTGACAAGTGTACACCAAGAAGTCCACCAACCATCTCATTTACACCCCCCCCCCCCAACTTCACTTTTCACAAATCACGAGTAAAACGTCAGATTATCAGTTTATAAAAACGTATTTTTCGCCACCCATTTTAATGACATCAAAACACTATTTTTTTGTAGCATGACTTTATAAAATGATTTAATGATTGCAATATACAGTACAACATTTACAATTTCTTATTGCAAATGAGGAACATAGCAAGCGATTTCTTGTACAAAAGTCATCACCTGCATCAGATGGATGCTTTTGGAGTGTCTCGGTTGCGTCTCATCATAAACTTACCGTTTTTTGGTCGCTGTGTCAAGTTAAACTTAATCCCTGCCTTTGGATTTGCACTCCATCAAGCTGTGTTTTAAGAACGTGTTCTCATCATGTGTTGTCTACTCTCGTCTCGATAAGTGTGGTTGTTCTCTGTATAAGCTGTGCGTTGCCTATACAGCGATTTTCGCTTACTGCCCCCTGGAGGAAACCGTTGGTACTACAAGCTTGGATTGCTTAAATCAGGGGTGTCAGACATACCCACAGGCAGGATCCCATGGAAATAAGTAATGTTTGAAAACATTCACGTTGATTCAGCCTTTAACTTGAGTAAGATATATTCATGCTATTATTTTATTAGCAACAGCAGAACAGATAAACATTTCAATTTGTGGTGTAGCATGTAAACTGCAGCAAAAAAAACAAAAAATGGGACACTAAAAATTTAGGACACTGTATTTTAAAGATAATTTTGTAAAAATCATAATAACTTTACAGATCTTTATTGTAAATGGTTTAAATAATGTTTTCCATGCTTGTTCAATGAATCATAAACAATTAATGAAAATGCATGTCACGATTCCCTGGTTGTCTGCCCTGTGTTTCACTAGTCCTTTTCTAAAACTACACTTCCCACAATTCCCGGCCCTTATCACTGCCAGCACTCTGTCATTGTTTGCACCTGATTGTCGTTTGTGATCATCCTGTGTCTGTGTATATAAACCCTGTTTGTTCTCCATTCCCTTGTCGATCGTTGAATGTGAATGTTATGGTTGTGTCTTCATGTTTCGCCTGCCCGTGGATGTTTTTTCATGTTTATGTTGTTTTCCCCTCGTGGATGTCTTGTTTGTTCCCAGTGTTGTTTTATTTTTAGTTAACTTGCTCACCTTTTACTCTTTCATTAAAGAACCGCATTTAGATCTCCACTCCTCGTCTGCCTTCGTCTGCATTCTTAACAGAACGAAAAAACATCCACTGTCAGGCGAAACATGAAGACACAACCATAACATTCACATTCAACGATCGACAAGGGAATGAAGAACAAACAGGGTTTACCATTTAATTTATAAATATAAACTTCCGCCCCTAAGCAATGTTGCTTGGCCCAATAAGGCCCGTGACCCAAAATGAGTTAGACACCCCTGGCTTAGATGGAAGGAATACTCCTTATTAAGGCCGGGGACATTTTTTTTAAGCATTACTTTTTTATATATCATTGCACTGAATTAACATGCATATATTGTCTCATTGTAGCCTATGACTTACCATTTAAATGGCTTTCTCTATGTATCGTGGCAGTTTTCTGGTGAAATAAACAATAGAGGTGTTACAACAATGACATTTAGTCACACAAATCACAAAAAAAACAGCAAATTATCAGTTCATAAACACTTACTCTTTGCCCTGCATTTAAAAAAAGTTACGATTGTACTAAGACTAGGGTCGGGAGGGTTACTTTTGAAATGTATTCCACTACAGATTACAGCATACATGCTGTAACATGTAATTTGTAACGTATTCTGTTAGATTACTCAAGGTCAGTAACGTATTGTAAATACTTTGGATTATTCTTCAGTACTGGTAGATTTTTTTCACTTGTTTTGATTATAAAACTCTGCCAGTACAGTATGACAAAATACACATATTCAAACGAAATATCTTATGCAGTGTTGTTTCTAAAACAAGTTTAATCAAATTGATCTTGTTTTATGGATTTGTAGATATTTTTACAGGAAAACAATAAAACAAATGATTATCAAGAATATGATTTTTGCCCTAATAACAAAGCTCTTACTAGAAAAAATAAATTATGATCCAACGTGAAAATATGATTGAGTCATTTTAGCTTAGTGTAAATCTGACAATTTACACAATGTTTGTTTCTATTTCTTCTGCTCCAAACTTACTTCAAACTTACTTCTCTGTCTGCTTGTATGAATGTAACACATCATAAGAAAGTGTTTCACCACTGTTCAAATGCACATTGGATCACATCATTTATATGTAGAAATGTTTTCCATCTCAAAGGACTAAATATTAAATGAAAAAAATTACAATAAAATGAAAAGTAATCTCTTCAGTAACCTTTTTGAATGTAACTGTATTCTAATTACCAATTATTTAAACTGTAACTGTAGTGGAATACAGTTACTTATATTTTGTATTTTAAATATGTATTCACATGTATACATGTTACATGTATTCTGTTACTCCCCAACCCTAACTAACCCGATACATTTTAACGTTTGCATTACATAATTTACTACATTTACAAGCTTGTTCTAGTGCAATGAAATTGTACATTAGCTCAACTGATAGCGTGTTGTACTTGTGATTTAAAGGGCCAGGAAACAAGTCCTGAAGAGCAATCGAGTCGACATGAATTGTCATAGAAGCAGCACAGAATGACATTGCTCCTTTAGCAAATATGTTTTTCTTCTCACATTTGGTTTTATGACACTATTTGTTAGGTTTATGTTTAGAGTAGGGAGGTAGTTTTTTTTATTTTAAGCTCGATTGAGCATTAACCTTTAAAGCCTCATCTGTTTGGGAGAAAATGTTACTTGCTTTTAGCACCATTTAGTGGTTATTTCATATCATAATTGCCGTGATATGTGCCATAAACCATGTAATACCAATTTTGCAAAAAATGTACTGCTATGGCATGGTGTCATGACATTTTTTTTATTCCTATTTCATTCACTACAGAGAGTGACAATGTTTTTTTTTTTAATGATTTTTTTAAATGACTGCATTGATTCCCAGCTGCTGATCTGTGGAATATGGTCAAGTGTCTAAATCCTCAACTCTAAATCATGCAGGAAACTTATAAGCAGAGACTGTGTCTCAGACACTAATGGCTTTGAGAACCCCTAAACAAACTCACCACCCTTTCCAGGCAGGTGAACAACATTGCCAAGTCTGACAAATTCACATATTCATACTAGTCTTTATTGTTCAGCTCCTAGTGAGATGTCAATAGCAAGTGTGTGCCAGCTTAAATACTGTAGGTCTTATCAGATTTTCAGTCAGACACACGTGAAACATTCGGGTCATGAGAAGCAGTTGAAAATGGACGAAATAGAAAATCTAGTAATCATTAACCTCCATCATCGTGGTTAAGGAGCACTGAGAAGGATATTTGCTCCCTTTATTAAAATCTTTTAAAAAGGCATGATCAAGGACATAGATTTGGCTTAAAAACTGGGGGATTCCCGGAATCTACACCCCTGGGCATGATGATACAAACCCTGAAAAGCAACTATTTTATTACTTAGATGCAATTAGAATAAACTTTTAAATAATAAAACACCCTCTAAATCTTTCATCGGTACACATCAGTGTGCAATGTGCATCGGACTACAGGAAAAAAACGTGTAGCATATTTCAATATGTCATCAAAAGATGACCCTAGTCACCACCACTCTAGTGATGATTTAGTACTGTAGCTACTCTCCCTAGAAGTGGCCGTCCAACCAAGATGACTCAAAGGGCACACTGCAGAATGCTCAATGAGGTAAAAAAAGAGCCCTAGACTGACAGCTAAAGACTTTTAGGAATTATTGGAGCTGGTTAACATTTCTATTCATGAGTCTACTATATGGAAAACATTTAACATGCAAGATGTCAATTGTAGGACACCACGAATGAAGACGCTACTTTCAAACAAAAACATTGCTGTGCTCCTGAAGTTTACCAAAGACCACATTTACACTCAACAATGCAAATAATTTGTGTGTTGTTAGCTTATGTCAAAAACAAGATGATCTACACTCCTTTTTCTCTATTATTTTATATTTTATTTTTATCTCACAATACACGAGAGCATAACATGTGTTGTTAGCTTAAGCACATTGTTATTAGATCACATTTTAGATCACATTGTATGACCAATTATGCAGAAAACCAGCTTATTCACATACTTTTTCTTGCCCTTGTATCTACTGGCCCAGCCCTAAACCACCACTGGGTCAGTGTAATGTAATTTGATTCAATTTAAAAGTATTGATTTGATGGTAAACCTTCCACTTACTAACATGCAATATTCAAAATGCCACACCACGTGAAAATTTCATGTGAAATTGTGCCTGATTATTGTACCCTGACCCTACTCTAAAAATAGAGTTAGGCTCTAAAATTCAATGCAATCTATAAGACACAAGTCCTTCTCTTGCTTTAAAGAAAATCTCTGTGTTCATGTTTTATTTTACATCGCTGAATTGACCCCTTGTTCAAGGTGCCCTGACTGGCATACAGTATTGAAGGGTCAAAGTTATATAACTTTGACCCTTCTATGCTGTATGCTGATTCTGTCCTCTTTCCGAATCTTCAAGATGGGTGTCTGTGTCACTAGATGTCTGCCGCATCATGGAAAACGATAACACGATGTTTGAGGCAAAAGCTTGTTTTTTGAGCAGTGGAAAACAGCACCAAATTTAGCAGATCTGAAAGTCTGGAGCTTGTCATATAGTCACACAGGAAAATGGAACAATGGCTTCAAGCGACAGAGGAATCTGGGTGTACCCAATGCAAGCGCTACCTGCCAAAGCACCAGACTTGATCTGGAGACCTTTTAATGGAACAAGTAGCACCAGAAAATGCAGGTCTCACATGTATTGTGGTATGTTTCTCTATTACCTAAAAATAGGTTAAGGGCAGACAAAAGTGAAAAATATCCTTATCCGAAATGAGGAATGATGGAAGAATACTTGGGAAGAGTCTTGCTGGAGAGGTCATCTAAAAAAATTGTATTTAGCCACTAAATGACAATATGTTATCTACTGTGACTCAGACTTTCATAAAATATGATGTTCATATTATGATGATGCTCTCTGTGTCAGGATAACAGAGGAACTGATGGCTGCATGAGGGGTTGGACTTTATTCAAATTGTACTCTTTAGTTATGGTTTTCTATTTGCTTAGTAAGGGTTTAGTAAGACTTTATTATTTGTTTAGTAATGATTAAGTAAAAGTCGTTTTTAATAAGGGTTTAGTAAGAGTTTATTATGGGTTTAGTAATTATAAATAGATTTAGTAAGAATTTAGGTTTTGTTTAGTAAAGGTTTACTATTTGCTTAGGTTTTTTTTAGGGGGGTTTAGTAAGACTTTAGAATTTGTTTAGTAAGAGTTTAGGAAGAGTTGTATTTTAATAAGGACTCAGTAAGAGTTTAGTAAGGTTTTTTGGGGGGGTTTAGTAAGGATTTGGTAAGAGTAGTATTTTTTATAAGGACTTATACACTATACATTGTATGTTCACATGCAATGCAAAGAAAAGTTTCGCCTTGCATTGCTTGTGCGAGTTTGTTATAAATGTGTGTTTAGTAACGCGCACCCGCGAGTATTCCCTCTTCACTTCTGGAAAAGGACAGGAGGAGGGGCTTCTATGACTTGGTTCATAGTAAAGTACAACCAATAGCTGGAATCAAGTAGACGCGCATATTTTCAGACCTTACCAGTTAGTCCAACTTCCTCGCTCACATTCCTCCAAGCGATGTCTTTTTTCGTCCGGTCTCTGTACACGTATGACATTGTGTTATACGATTCCGGGTGCCCACACACCACTACAACAATGTTTTCATCCATTTTTCCAGATTTCTTCTGCTACTACGTCAGTACGTCAGTGACATCCGGACAATCTCAATGCTTATAGGCTTTTGCGACAACGCATCATGCCAATACGCAAATTAAGTTATTTCACGTTTTCGAGTCGCACCATTCGCTTCATTTGTGGCTATTCGCATCTTTGCATTGACTTTGTATGTAATCGAGTCACGTGAAATGCTCGCTTCACGTTGTATGTGAATGCACCATTAGTAAGAGATTAGTAAGGGTTTTTTCTTGGGTTTACTAAAGATTTAGTAAGAGATTTGGTCTTATTTAGTAAGGGTTTACCATTTGCTTAGTAAGTTTGGGTTTAGTAAGACTTTAGTATTTGTTTTGTAAGGATTTAGTAAGAGTAGTATTTTAAGAAGGACTCAGTAAGAGTTTAGTAATGGGTTTTTAGTAAGGATTTGGGTTTTGTTTAGTAAGGGTTTACTATATGCTTAGTATCAGTTTAGTTAGGGGTTAGTATTGCATGTTTTTAAATCTCAAAAGAGTGAATCCACCACCTCAGCAAAGGCCTCTTTGACAACCTCTCAATCACTGAATGATTGTATTGTTAAGACTTGCACACTGCTAACTTTATAGTTTAATGACAACGACAATGACAACTCGACTGTGAATGGGTCTTCATCAGGTCAAACAAAATGAAATAGTTCTGTTTGGGTCGAATTTCATTATACTGGAACATCAGCAGTGTGCCAGTATATTGCTCCCTTTTTTCTACACATTTTATATACACACACCAATAATGGAATAGAACATCACAGCTAAAACTCTGAGACATTTTGCTTGAGGTTACTCTTCCTCATTGCCAGTGGCATCTCAGGGTCATCATATTTGGTGGGGCACAAGCAATCACTTAACCCAATTTTACAGATTACATTTTTTTTTACGGATAATTCCAAATGCTGCCTGTTATTTCAACATGAAAAAATAATCAATAAAAACAATTTAATCTGTGCATCAGGTTTGACTATACTCTCTGTGTCTCACATCCCCGCTGTATGTGTGTGCTCTGTTTATTCCCTGGTATTACGATGTATTAAGAAACGTGTATTAACATGAACCATCAACATTAACACAGGTTTCATCTCTTTTGTGTTTGGATTTTGAGTAGAGGCCTAGAGGGTCTCTAATTTCATGACTGCATACTGTAAATCAATGCATGACAATAAAGCACAAAAATGCATAATAACAAAAAGAATGTTCGAAAAAAGCGGCAAATAATTTCAGTTATACAGCAAACAGAGCAGAATTGTCAGAATAAGTGCAGTAACTATTAACTGAGCTTGAGAGATGTGCTTCTCATGTGGCACTTTATGTTCAAATCAGGGACAATGAAAAAGTTCTGAAAACTTGTGCATGTATGTCTGCTCTTTCACATAGATTAAAAACCTTGTTTTAGCACAGCAGCTGATTGACATGGTAGAACCTTCACCCTAGAACGTTTCCTAGAACTCCTTGGTTTCATCACACATAAGCATGTTGAGTTAAACAATTGATCAAATAAGTCTACTGCCATGAATATGCCAATATAATGGATGCTACACCCCTGAATAAAGCTATAGTACTTCTAAAATAAAAAGTAGGAAGGATAAATATAGATCAAGAAAATTTCACAGAGTGATGGATAAAGATTTTATAAAGCGCAACCTGAAAATTACACTACACACAAACATCACTAAAAATTGCATCTCGGCACAAAACACCACTAAAAATAAATATCCTTCTCAAAAAGCTCCAGTGGCAGGAAAAGAAAACCATAAATGGGCAAATTGTCAAAGTTTGTTCATATTTTCTCGTATGAACAGCATAACAAAACTAAACAAAATGAACAGACTCTGAATAGCAGTTATTGTAATCTAATATAAATCAATGCATCAACAACACAGCTCCTCAAAGCAATGGCATACAATTCATTGAAATTATACGTTTTGTGCTTTAACTAATCTCTAGCAACAAAATCGAATAAAATTATCTTTTAAAACTTACCAATGAAGTTCACTACACAGGTCTGCACTCAACATCCGAGTGGTGACTTCCGAGGCTCATGCCAACAGCTTGACATAGATATGTTCAAAGCTTTTGATTGGCTCAGCAGCAAAGGCAAACGAGTCCTTCAGGCCATCATTAAAGGCTTGTTGCACATGCACATGGATGGTTCCATTCATGCACATTCGGATCTCTACTGAATTGCATTGAGGATGAAGAGCTAGCCCCACACATAGTACTTTTATCTTAATAAATGGGCATAAAACAAGTTTATGATGTGGAAATTATATTATTTCTTAAAATAAATTCATGATGATGCCATGCGTTTTGCACAACAGCACCACCTCTGGCGGGGCTCAGCCCCACTTGCCCCTAATGCAGAGACACCGCTGCTCATTGCTTTTATATGGTGTCATGTCAGTTGTCTGGGACTGATAGATACCTCTAGCCAGTTCACCCAAAATGAATATTCTCTCAGGATTTACTCACCCTCCTGGCATCCCAGATGTGTATGACTTTCTTTCTTCTCTTTAACACTCTTGTGTTGTTATTAGTGATGTCCAGTTAATGAACAAATCGTTCTATAAAATGTTTTTTTTAGTGAATGTGTTTTAGTGAACCAGTTCACCAAATTGGACTGAATAGTTTGAAAAAGTTTGTGTCTCGAGTCAACACTGATCCACAAGTTACTCTATATTAACTTGTCTCTCAGATGTAGCTGACACTCAGAATTGAAATGAGCTGATAACTGGGAGTAATATGATCCTAGAACTGGTGATATCTGCTTTTTGCAAACTCTTCTTTGCAATTAACTGCTCCAGCTAGTTCACAAATCAGACTGAACGCTCCGGTCACAATAGTTCTCGAGTCAACAGTACAATGAGTTGCTCCAACAGTTCTCGGGTCAACAGTACACAGAACTGAGAATTGCCTCTTTAGGAGGTGTCCGACATACTGAGAACCAATGAGCTGCTGACATTGAGCATATGTGTGATTAAGGGGCGAAATATATGTTTGGTGTATTTTGCTGAACAACAGAAAGTGTAACAAATAAAACTTTCTGGAAATATGTTTATGAATTGATTATATTACCATATTATCAACGTATGAAAATAATCCAGTCTACAGTTCCCGAGTCAACAGTGCATTGATACGAGGACAGAAGCTCTTGAGTCAGCAGTACATTGAGTTGTTCATAGCAGTTCTAGAGTCAACAGTACACTGATCCGAGGACAGCAGCTCTTGCATCAACAGTACATTGAGTTGATCACAAGAGTTCTCGAGTCAACAGTACACTGATCCAAGGACAGCAGCTCCTGAGAAAAAAACAGTACATTGAGTTGATCACAGCAGTTCTTGGGTCAACAGTACACTGATCCGATGACAGCAGCTCTTGAGTCAACAGTACACTGATCCGATGACAGCAGCTCTCGAGTCAACAGTACACTGATCCAAGGACAGAAGCTCTCGAGTCAACAGTACACTGATCCGATGACAGCAGCTCTCGAGTCAACAGTACACTGATCCGATGACAGCAGCTCTCGAGTCAACAGTACACTGATCCGATGACAGAAGCTCTCGAGTCAACAGTACACTGATCCGATGACAGCAGCTCTCGAGTCAACAGTACACTGATCCGATGACAGCAGCTCTCGAGTCAACAGTACACTGATCCGATGACAGCAGCTCTCGAGTCAACAGTACACTGATCCGAGGACAGAAGCTCTCGAGTCAACAGTACACTGATCCGATGACAGCAGCTCTCGAGTCAACAGTACACTGATCCGATGACAGCAGCTCGAGTCAACAGTACACTGATCCGAGGACAGAAGCTCTCGAGTCAACAGTACACTGATCCGAGGACAGCAGCTCTCGAGTCAACAGTACACTGATCCGAGGACAGAAGCTCTCGAGTCAACAGTACACTGATCCGATGACAGCAGCTCTCGAGTCAACAGTACACTGATCCGATGACAGCAGCTCTCGAGTCAACAGTACACTGATCCGAGGACAGAAGCTCTCGAGTCAACAGTACACTGATCCGAGGACAGAAGCTCTCGAGTCAACAGTACACTGATCCGATGACAGCAGCTCTCGAGTCAACAGTACACTGATCCGAGGACAGAAGCTCTCGAGTCAACAGTACACTGATCCGAGGACAGCAGCTCTCGCGTTAACAGTACATTGAGTCGATCACAGCAATTTGCGACTCACCAGAACACTGAACAGAGAATCGCCTCTTTCAATCATAATAATGATAACTGCTCATCAGCTGATGAGCATGCGTGAGCCGAGGACTTGAATGAGAGGTTGAAATGTTTCAGTCACGAGACGTAAACAAATTTTACTATTGACTTTTGTGCATGCAGAGTTTTTGTGCATGCAGAGGTTGTTTTAAGCTGGATCGTGGTTTATGTAAAAAAGGGTGAGTTGATTAAGACTAGTTTCATCACTTTTTATGCTTTAAACATGTGTAGAACATTCACATTTGTATATCAGTGTCTGATTATGTAATAATCTACAAAATATGTGGTTACACATGACTATACTATGACTTACCATTACTGGTTGTTATGGCAGACCAGTTCACTGTTATTCATTAGAAATTCAAATGTTATGTTAACCTTTTAAAAAGTGGGCCTCATTCATGAAACACGAGAAGAACACATTTTTCTGTAAACCGCTCTGATGTAAATCGTCTCAGTTATGTACTTAACCTTGGTTCCCTGAGGGGAACGAGATGATGCATATGAGCACTCTGGGACACTGTCCGAGTAGCCATTATACAATCATAGCAATTTATTGGCTGATGGCACTTAGTGATGCCCCTCGGGAGCTACGTCACGGGCACCATAAAGGTGCTTGCTTTCACGCCATCGAGCCAGTGCAACTGCTAATGACTATGGCCAGCTACACAGCGTCTCTTTCCCCTCAGGAAATAAGGTAATGTACGTAACTGATATTCCCTTTTGGAGAACTTGAACTGCGTATGATCGCTATATGAATGAAGACATTCACGCCATGCAAACAGTTGCTGCCAACTGCCTATCGCCATCACAAACAAAAGCATCACCTTAACCAACTCGTTCCCCAGCGCGAGTCGAGGGAAAGTCCAAATGGGGCCGGTGAACTTATAGGCATACCTTAACGCGATGTGCTTGGTTGGATTGCAAAACCATCATAGATCCAACAGCTGTCTGTAAAGAGCAACATCCACGCCACCATCAAAATATCGAGCAGAGATAATAATATGCATCTCTTCCCTCGCCAGAACACCTGTGTGATCCACGAAACAGGCGAAAGAAAAAACTGCTTAAAATACCTTGCATCTCCTGATAAATCCCCTAGGAATAAAGGGCACTGACGAAGCACTGCACGCGTTGGTTTGCCAACACTCAGTTGGGGAATATTCTCTTATTCTAGCCCCCTCCTTCTGCAGCCGGGCTCACCTGTCCATGTGCGATCTCCTCCGCCACAAGCAGTTAGTCTTCGAACGGTGAGGGGAGAAAGAGAGAGGCCAGGCTGCTCCTCCATTGGCTTATTCATTTGCATTTTTCCAGAATGACACAGAAAAATCAATAGGGACAAAGTTTCCTTACCTTCCAATGCCAAGATGCTGTGCTTGCTAAATCAAAATGTTACAATGTGGATGAATGGCTTCATTCATAAAAATTATTTAATTACTGCTCCACAGATGTTAAAAGCATCCTCAAGCAAAATGTCACAGAGCTTTAGCTGTGATGTTCTATTCCATTTATTGGTGTGTGTATATAAAATATGTAGAAAAAAGGGACTGGCACACTGCTGATGTTCCATGATAATGAAATTCGACCCAAACAGAACTGTTCCATTTTGTTTGACCTGATGAAGACCCATTCACAGTCAAGTTGTCATTGTCATTAAACTATAAAGTTAGCAGCGTGCAATTATTTTTCTTCCTTTTTTCTATGGAAATGAATTTGTAAATGAACATATGCATTTATTAAATGTATGTAAACTATACTTAAGTGTATTTTTAATATAAAATTGTACCAAAATTTTTGTTGTGTTTTGTAGTAACATAAATTATAATTTGTAATCTTGATTATCACCTCCTTTTCCCCCCTAAAAACGTATCACATTCTTAGTTGTACAATGAAATTATGTGGGGGGAAAAAACAGACACACTTTCTTAAAACCTTACTTTAAATGCTTTAGTAAAACAAGGAACTGGTGCTAAGGCACCTCAGCCGTCTAGGGTCAACTGGGAAAAGAGCAAGCTCTCCCCGTTTCAGAGCATCTCTTTTCTCGGCATGGTTCGACTCGGTCTCAATGACAGTGTGCGTCACAAACGAGCGCACGTAGTCATTGCTGAACTACCTGAAGTCATTCAGGTAGAGGACAGCTGGTCCACTAAAACACTTTCAGAGGCTCCTAGTGCATATGGCTTCCTCGGTGGCGATCACGCCGCTCTGGTTGATGCATAAGAGACTGCTTCAGCACTGGCTTCAAACTCGAGTCCCGAGATGGGAATGGCACCTCGGCACACATCGCGTAGCCATAACGCCGCTCTGCCGCCACTTATTCAGCCCTTGGACAGACCTCATGTTTTTAAGGGCAGGAGTTCCCTGACAGCAGGTGTCCAGACACGTTGTGGTCACCACAGATGCCTGCAAGCTAGACTAGTGCCGTTGATCCGGGGTAAGAATGTGTTGGTCCGGTCGGACAACATAGCGACAGTAGCGCTCTCCTTGCGTGCCGCAACTCACCCACCATCTCCTCTTTTGGAGTCAGCGGCGAGACTGCTGCAGGCCACTCACATCCAGGGCAGCCTCAATACTACAGCACATGGGCTGTCATGACAATCGACGCTCAGTGGAGATTGGAGATTCCACCCCCAGGTGGACCAGCTGATTTGGAGTCGATTTGGCAAAGCACTGGTAGACCTGTTCGCTTCCTGGGAATACTCCTACTGTCCACTCTGGTATTCCCTGACGGGAGCCCCCCTCGCGACAGACTCGCTAGCACACAGCTGGCCCCGGGGGCTGTGCAAATATGCGTTCCCTCCAGTGAGCCTACTTGCACAGACCCTGTGCAAAGTCAGGGAGGACGAGGAACGAGTGGCCCCATATTGGCCCACCCAGACTTGGTTCTCACACTCACCTCATGCTCCTCGCAACAGCGCCTCCATGGCAGTTTCCCCTGAGGAAGGACCTTCTTTCTCAGGGATGGGGCACCATCTGGTACCTGTGCCCAGACCTCTGGAACTTCCACGTCTGGCCCTTGGACGGAACGCGGAAGACCTAAGTGGCCTACCACCAGCAGTGGTACACACAATCACTCAGGCCCTCTCCCTCTACAAGGCAGCTTTATGCCCTGAAGTGGCGCTTGTTCGCAAATCCCCAGAGATGCGCTGTCAGGTCAGTGCTTTCCTTCCTGCAGGAGAGGCTGGAGGGGCAGCTGTCCCCCTCCAACTTGAAGGTATGTGTTACTGCTAAAGCGGCTCACCATGACGCAGTGGACGATAGGTCCCTAGGGAAGCACAACCTGATCATCAGGTTCCTCAGAGGCGCCCGGAGGCTGAATCCTTCAGGCCACTCCTCTTCCTCTCATGTGATCTCTCTGTGGTCCTCCTGGGCTTTCAGGGAGCCCCCTTTGAGCCTCTAGAGTCAGTCGAGCTGAAAGCCCTCTCCTTGAAGATGGCCCTCCTGTTTGCGTTCACCTCCATCAAGAGGGTTGGGGACCTGCAAGTGTTTTCTGTCAGTGACACTTGCCTGTGTAAGATTCTCATGTGATCCTGAGACACAAGCCGGGCGATGTGCCCAAGGTTCCCACGACCCCCTTCAGGGATCAGGTGGTGAGCCTGCAAGCGCTGCCCCGGGAGGAGGCAGACCCAACCCTGTCATCACTCTGTTCGGTGCGTGCTTTGCACACCTACTTGGATCGCACGCAGAGCTTTAGACGCTCTGAACAGCTCTTTGTTTGCTTCGGTGAACAGCGGAAAGGGAAAGCTGTCTCCAAACAGAGGCTTTCCAAATGGATCGTGGATGCCATCACTCTGTTATATCAGGCCCAGGCCATGCCAGCCCCTTTGGGAATACGAGCACACTCTACTAGGAGTGTGGCATCCTCCCTGTTGGCAGATCCACGTCTCCCTTGGGCTACCGTGTTTGTAGAGCTCCTCCCCTTCGAGGCAGGACCTACCACCACGTCCCTTCCATGTGCGGCTGGTGAGACCATGTGTTGTATTGCCACATGTTGACCTTCCCTTTTGGGCAGGATGTGGTCTCCATGAGGACTTTTCCCTCTGAAAGATTAGGAACGGAAAAGAACACCATCCCGGATGCGTACAATAGCGTTAGATTGCCCCAGCCAGATCTAAAACTCTGTGGAGAGAAAACATAGAGAAAAGGCAGCAGCTGGCGTGGCCTGCTCCCATGCTAGTTACGTCGCTTCCCTCCCCTCAGGGATGTGGGGAACTACATGATGTCTTTTTGGGGTGTTGGGGGAGGTTACATGCAGACTGATGCACCTGCTCTTACGCACGCAGCAGCTTGCTAGCACCTGCATCAGCAGTTCACGTAACATTTTTCAGCTGTTGTGGCGTTTTTTAGGGGAACCCTTGTGTCACTACATCAACACAACGTCGAGTGAGGGACAGAAGTGGAATGACTTGGTTACTGTTTTAACCTCTGATGGAGGGTACCTGAATGAGAGTGGGCATTCCTTCTCCTTTTATGTCCAGGGGAGGGGCATGCAAATTCCATTTGCCAATTCTCATTGGCCTTTTCTCAAAAGAATAGAGGTGTTCGGGGCTCTCAAGTGCGACCCTTAGTGTCACTACACCGACACCACGTCTCGTTCCCTCCATCAGTGAACAGAGTTTACGACAGTATATACTCACTAAATGCTTTTTAGTGATCTACGCTAAGGGGGGTGAACAAATCTTTATGACTTGTCAGTGAGGTATTTTTGGTGCTAATTTTGGATATAGCGCTCTTGTTTTTGAAAACATCTCTGGTGTATGTGATGTTGAACACTCATGGAGTTTATTAGCTGACAATCACAGTGACAACAATAACGGATCTATATCACGAAACTGATATGTTTAAAATAATTACTAAAAGGGGTACTTCACCCAAAAATGAAAATTCTCTCATCATTTACTCACCCTCATGTCATACCAGATGTGTATGACTTTCTTTCTTCTGCAGAACACAAATTATGATTTTTTAAAAGAATCTCTCATCACTGTAGGTACATACAAAGAAAGTGAATGATAGCAAGAACTTTGAGGCTCCAAACTTCACATAAATGCAGCATAAAAGTAATCCATAATACTTCAGTGGTTTAATCCATGTCTTCAGAAGTAATATGATAGGTGTGGTGAGAAACCATATTTAAGTCCTTTAAGAGTCCTGTCTAGACTCTTGTGAACAGTATTCAGTCAGTTTAAGTTAATTTTAATTATGCATTGCATATATCAAAGCCAAAATACAACATCTACGCATGTGCACGCGAGGTCCCATGAGGTTAAGGTACTAAATAATTATATTTAAACCATTATAAACAGTTACAATAGATAAATAGTTTCAACTTTATGTTGTGCACTACAAAAATACAAGCAAGCAATTAATAAATGATTTGTAAAGATCAAAAATGGTAAAAGCATGCACACCAGAACAAACAAACAGTAAATGTGACGGCCATTACATAAATAGCTGGAAATTAATTAATAATTTGTAAACATGAATAGTGTGTGATGTGGTGAATTATACAAATAATTTCTGATAACATTTGTAAATGTAAAAAATGGCATTAGCTCATTTATGAATAATTTATTAAAATGTTTAATGCATTAGTAAGCATTCAAATGAACATTAACAAATGATCTGTTAATCATTATACAGCATTTGTTTCAATCATATGTAGATGTTAAAACGTGCAAGATCATATATAAATAAAAGTTTAATAAAATGTATACGTATTTGAATTTACTGTACATAATGTTTAACAGATCATTAGTTAATGGCAGTTCAGTTAATTAGGGATAGTTCACCCAAAAATGAAAATTATCCATTAATTTACTCACCCTCATGCCATCCCAGATGTGTATGACTTTCTTTTTTCTGCAGAACACAAATGAAGATTTTTAGAAGAATATTTCAGCTCTGTAGGTACATAAAATGCAAGTGAATTGGTATCAACATTTTTAAGCTCCAAAAATCACATAAACACAGCATAAAAATAATCCACAAGGCTCCAGTGATTTAATTCATGTCTTCAGAAGTGATATGATAGGTGTGGGTGAAACACCGGTCAATATTTAAGTCCTTTTTTACTATAAATTCTCCTCTCCATAAATTCTCCTCACAGTGGTCAGACGCATGAGAGACTGAGGTACTGCTTGGATGATATCGACTGGGAAATTTTCTTTGATAACTTTGTCAATGCAAATGAACAGCGACAATTATGTCATAAATGACATTTTGCGAAAGCAATGCATAACCGACAACACTCCCGATTTTACCGGGTGTCTCTCATTTTTCCACCACTCCTCCCGCTGTATTCCCAATTTACAATGTCTCCCAATAAAAACTGAGAATGTATAAGGCCAGATATTCTTTTAATTACTGACATAAAAACCTCCGCAGTTCTATCATAAGAGAGTGTGACCAGTGGTAGAAATGGCCGAAATTCACTGGGGGAACCCTAATGAGAGAATTGGAGAGATTTACCAGTCCAGTTCCGTCCAAATTTAAGAAACAATGTGCATGAACCTACACATGGGATGCAGTCACACAAACCTTTTAAATAAATGTGTTAAAGGTTAAAGAAAACTGCAGAATGTATTAGGCTTTGTTTAGTGCATTGTTATATGCATGTAAAGTTGTGGGAAAGAGGGAGGATGCGGATGACACTGACTAAAGAAAGAGGAGACAGGAGTTTATTTTCAATCTGTCTTGACAGTAGCATAAATCATATGACAGATTGCAAACTACAGAAAATGAAAATAAATGTTCTTTACTTGACCACAAAATGAAACTGCTGGGAAAAACTGATTGAGGAAACTACCCAATATAAACATAACACTTTGTGACAGGTCAGTGTAATAAAAAAATTAAATGGTACAGTAAAAGTCCATATTGCTTGATAATCTGCATTAATGACAGCTAAAAAGCTTGATTACATATCTCTATATTGACATACATAGATTATATTTACAATACACATTTAGGCTAACATAAGTCTGGATATAATGCTTAATAAGCTATAATAGTAAAATGAGTACTTTTAAAATAGTCTCAGTAGTGATGCATTTATTAGTTTATTAGTGTATTGTATTGTGACTCGTGGGTGAAGTATGTTTGTACATTCTTCTGGTTTGTGGATTTGTCAGTTGAGCGTGTGAGGATTTGTTGCATGCATTTGTTGATGTAATTATGCATTTGTAAATCTGTCACGTGCTTGTGGATTCCCATGCTAACTATGAACCTGTCAAGCACATATGTGGGAGGTTATGAGGTTTTGCATCGTGTCTCAATACGTGTCTCATCATCTGTAATCACTAGCTCTTTGGTAAGACACCTGGATAATTTCACGTACGATCGCGCAGCTTTATCGATCTAATGTAATCGTTTCTGAATAGTTCCTGATATCGGATCTGTTAAAGTAGCAGATTCTGTTCAGATTATTGTACTGACAGAGACGCATTCCCATTGGCTGCATGCATTCCGTAATTTCTATCCATTCACGAAAGTCAACACAACGCAAGTTACGCAACCACAGATGCAATAGCTCCCACTACATTTATGTGCGTAACTCACATAGCTTTCGTAGGCTATTAAGTGGATAAAAGATTAAAAATGTAAACAAATTTCACTTAAAAATGTAATAAGTTTGAAACGGAATTCACTCCCCGGACGTTTTCCTTTACCTGTATTTCTTGTCTTTAGTCATACATTTTTCGATCTTATTGAACACAGTTTTAGCATCATTTGTGGACTTTTCAGGCAGTCCCTTACCACACCCTCCACAGTATTTGCTCATTTTAGCACAATGTGTGGACTATTCAGATGGTTCCTTACCCATCCTAGGCTGAATTTCCAACTTATACCAACTTGGAGTTAATTAACAGATGTTGGGGAGGAGCATGTTCATTTTAATCTGACAAATCACAGCCCACAAGCAGGAGTATATAAGCCGCTGCTTACCTGTTCCTGTGGCAACTCTCCTGACATCAAACCTCCACCCCACCTCCACCTATTCTTTATCTAAATAAGTAAAGTCCGGGGTAATCAGAACACGAATCAAGTCTTGAGCTCCGAGCCCTCCAGTTTATGGACAGCAAGTCAAATATGTTTACGGCTTCAACACAAGATTATGTTAACATACAAACTACTGAAAGTTAAATTAGCGATCTTGAATGACTTCATCTTAAAAGTCTGCACATTGTGCTGAAACGTGCTAATATTGTGGAGGGTGTGGTAAGGGACCATCTGAAAAGTTCACATATTGTACTAAAATTGTGGATTTTTTTGTGAAAAAACAGAAGGTTCAATATAAATGTTCAATAAGTTATAATAAATTACACATATCAGTGTATAAATAAATAAGATAAAGAAGTCAAGGGTCAGGAAAATCTCAGCATACAAGAAAGGCCATTTATTATTAATAACTCATAAAGCATTTATTGCTAACACTGTGAATATGTGGTAAAAGACCATCTGAATACATAGTCAATTTCTTGGCATTACATCTTCAATGTAGTATTACTGACCGGTACTGCTGCTACCTATAAGCATATTGTGCAGTCTGCGTAGTGCACCTACTCACTTCGGGGGCACCAGAAACTCCACCGACTGCCGTTCCTCCCACATACGAACCATGTTTACTTTTAATGTTGTGGCACAAAGCAGAGTGTTGAGCGTGAATGTTTGAATGTTTTTTTGTCCTGTCATGTGTTATTCACTATATGTGTACATGTGGGGAGTTTAAGGCAAATGTAAACATAAGTGGACAATAATGATTCAATTCAACAGCAAGGATTTAGAATGGGTGTTAAATCTCTCATTAAAGCTGAAACAAGACTATCTGCTCTGAGATTGCTTTCATTTAAGAGGAGGATCTTACAGTCCTATTTGCCACTTCTTTATTCTTGGTTTTTATTAGTCACTCCTTTTTGGAGTTCATATACAGGCAACTATGCCAAGCATGGAAAACCCCATGCCACATCATGTGAGGAATTCCTTACTTTGATCAGACGTGTAGATCTGTGACACTTATTTATGTATTTATTAGACACTTGTGTTACCTGAAACTAAAGAGATTACAAGAAATCACTTGGCTTTCATTTCTGGTCAAAGCCTTAGTGAAATTTTAGTGTACAGCCTTTGGGAATTACCATGAAAATTGTGTCACCAATGGCTTTGGGCATTATTGTAATTGATTTTGTTACCATAATTTGTGTTGTGGTCGATTCGGTTTTTTTTTTGTTGTTTTTAAAGGCCAATTCACCCAAAAAAGAAAATTCTCCCATCATTCACCATCATACCATTACAGATGTGTACAACTGTCTTTCATCTGAGAATATCTTAGCTTTGTAGGTCCATACAATGAAAGTGAATTATGACCAGACCCTTGAAGCTCAAAAGAGCACATAAAGGCAGCATAAAAGTAATCCATCCGACTCCATTGGTTTAATCTAGATCCTCTGAAGGGATACAATTGGTTTTGGGTTACCAAAACTCCCATATAACTCGTATAACTTGCCATTGCAGTCTCTAGGCACAATCATGGTTTCAAGCTTGATTACACTTCCTAATGCTTGAAACATGCACAGAGCGCTAGATGGTGCTAGAAAATGTAATCAAGTTTGAAATCATGATAGCCAAGCAGGTGTGGTTCTAGAAGCAATTATATTTTTATTGTCAACCTGAAAATTGTTTTTTTGAGTCATAAATATAAGAGACACAAATGATGTTACAGACACAAGTGCACCTGTATATGGTGCAGCATACAGTACTAATGGCCCAGACAACCAGGAAACACTTAGAGAACAAAAACAAAGATTAAAACAAAGCCAACAAAGACAAACACAACTTAACCTGTCGTAATCAGTTTCTGTCCTAGCCACGTCAGTTCCTATCACCAAGCGGAGACTGGCCTTTATGTTTCCACTGTTTTCCCATTTTTCCCCTCTTGGCTGATTAAATTCTCATCTGAAGGAATGTGGCAGGAATGTGCAAACTGCTTCCTGTTTTTACTTGCTCTTAGTCAGCGGTTTACTCGTAAAGAGCTGTGTGAACAGCTTCATCTTTACTGAAGAAGAAAAGAGGGATTGCGAAAAAAACACAAGATGCATTCTTGTAAATGCCGTAGTCACAAATAAAGTCGATAAAATCCTAATTTTAATTTGCTCTACATAGAAACTGCAAGGAAATATTTTCAAAGTTAAAAAACATTTTAAAATTGTGCCACTAGTGTCAAGTTGAGAAATCAACCCAAGTCGTACTAATATTATGAGATGTTGAAATCGTAAGAAATCGAGTTGGTCTGTACAAAAATGTACCACTTATACTCTCATAGAGAAAAATGAATGAATGAATGAATGGACGAATGCACAAAAAAACACGCTGTATTTTTTACACTTAACCCCTCACCCAAACATAAACCTAATCATAAAGTCTAACCCCTTAAACCAAACCCTAAACTTTATTATAATTGTAATAGGTGATTAACTTTTGTGTAGAAAACTTCATGGTTTGAAAAAGCTTCATGTCATTTGAATTGCATAAATAAATATGGAATGAGTAACCAAGTATGTTCACAGACGGTTCCTTTCTTAAAGAAAGTTTCGGAGTGGAGGCTAGCTAAAATGTGATGCTGTATTGTATCGATTCCATATTTAGTTTGATGATTGGTTGGTCTCAGTGGAAAAAAAAGTCGTAACTATGTCTTATGATTTCGCCATTTGAATGATTATGGGTTTTCATGAGACTATGTTGGCAAAAATGTTTTTACTGTTTTCAAACAGGTTTCCTGAACACTTCCAGAAAGCACCAGAGAACCACAGCATTTACACTTTTCGAGGAAGTCAACCTACAAATGGCTTACTTCATAGTTGACTGCATATTAATCTGGGAAAGGGAGAAAGTATGTTAACATCCAAAAAAATGACCTGCTCACATAAAGCTGAAGACAAGTTTGTTACATTAATCCTTAGAAACCCAGTAAGGAATCTAAACCTGTTAACCTGCTTCTCTAGACATTTTACACAAGCCAAGTGATATAGATTGACTCACATGTTAAGTATTAATATTAATATACTTTAAGAGATGTCTGAACTATGCCTTGGAATTTCAAAACAGTATATTCTGAGTAAACATTTGGGCAGTTGGAAAGAGCTGGTATAGACAAAAAGACTGCACATCTGAGCAAGATAAAATACCACCCCAGACAACTGCCACACACCACTTAAAAATAAATGATGTTTTAAGGCATGTTGTAAGCTTCTTTTATGGCTTTTAATATGTATTGTCACCTATTTGGATACACATGTGGAATTCTCAATTGTCAGACTTTTTAGATTTGTAGATTTTTAAGTATGAGACTTTGTAGTAGTATGAGAAAATGATGTTGACTTCATAAGAAATAAGATATCAATTTTGTAAACACAGTATAAGCACAGTTGGTTTCCAAAAGATAAATAGTGCAAATAGCAGATCTAGGTGCAGCATTACAGTCGTGCTGGAATACAAAGAGCAACAACTTTGCAGTGAAACATCTGTTCTCCTAGTAACTGTGTATTTCACTGTGCAGCACCCATTGAGTCCAGCTATTATCTTTAGTATTACATGTCATATTGCATCTTGTAGCGGAGGACCAGTGGTGGAGCTAAGGGGTGGCCTATGGGGTGGCCACTCCATTGGGCACCCCACTAACAATTTTGTAAATTTTTTGGAAATCAAAAAATGTACACACTAGTCAAAAGTGTGCACACACTTGACATTTCTCATGATCTTACAAACGTTTTATCACGGCTGACTGTGTATACTACATTTATACAATGACATCTGAAACTGAAAACTATTCATTTTAAATGATGCTGCATCCAAGCCACTAGGTGTCAGTGTAAGTCCAAGATGACTCAAAGACAAAAGTAGAGTTTAAACAACTCTTTGAGCTGTAAAGTTGTTTAAATCATCATTTTAGGGTTTTAGTGTTTGTTGACATTATAACATCATGGAAACAAAGTTGTAAAATGGGCTATAACTTTACACAGAAAACGTTAGTAAGCTATTTTATCACAATAAAAATCATGTTTACAAACATAGTGTTTACTTAGTGAGTATTTTAACGTTTAAGGATTTGGACTCACTTTCATTGTGAGTGCCTCACTGTAACCAAAAGGAGCTACATTTTTTGGGTAATCATTATTATGCCACAAACGCTGTTGATTGAGCTCAACTTGTATTGAATGCAGAATATTCCTTTAAATGTGTAATTGCACAGTAAAATATGTAATGAACTGTGTAATGAGCAGTTGGACTACTGTTGCAGACTTCCGTGTTTAACGATTAACAAGAAGTGCAAAGTTTAAAGTTTTACTTATCTGCAGATGATCAAATGAACATACTACAGCAAAATAAAATAGTTCACGATAATATTCAATATTCAATAAATATATTATTTATTGAATAATAGCTGTACAGACCAATCATACAAAAATACATTTTATAATAAATTAAATAAATAAATAAATTGACTGTTGGACACAAACATTTCCAGTTTAAACATTCAAGTATGTGTAAAAAACATGGAGTCTTAAAATAGACGCTCTCTAAATATGAAGAAAAATAACAGGTGCAGCATAATTAAATATGAATATAAAAGTCAAAACTTTGCACAAATAAATAAGCATAACATACATGCATAACCAGTCATTACAATAATTCATTGAGGGTATTTTACAGCTGTAATGTGAACTCTACAGTGCAATACAATATTTGATGTAATGGAATATGACTCACCAGACATTAGCTGCCTGTTTGTACATTAGAGAAAACAATAACAGCATTTTTGGCAGACACTGAGCCATTGAACCTGCTGGTATTCTGAAGAATTAAACACCCAACAAAAAGTATGCAATAAATATTTCCTCCTTCACTAAAGAAAAACAGAAAAGAAAAAATGGGGCAAGGAAGGTCATAAAAAAAAACAGATAAACATTCCTCAGAGCTACAGCTTTTTTTCTTGTCTCGAAAACATTCAGGCACTTTCTGGAGCCGTTGATAATTAAAAGCATTAGCGCTGAGAAGCAGAAATACATTTAGAAATAAATAAATGTATAAATGAAGCTCTGATACAGAGAAAATGTCTTAAAGATACAATAAGTTAAATTAAATGACTACACATTAAAACAGTTCAGTGTCAAGAGTAAAGGCTATACTGTCGCACTTTTCATTCCATGAAGCATCTATTTCTTCATTGAAGGTGAAGGGTGGTATTTCTGTGCGGCACCAAACAGCATTGCAAAAATAATGGTTGAACACCCCTTGTCTTCCATTGTTGTCTTCTCAAATGGTAACAGCAGTATGCTTATGTAGACTACCATGTCAGATTTCAGCTTCATCCTTTGGAAATATCTCCACTTTATTCATGTAGCCGGTGATCTGTTCTTATTTTCACCACATAAATCAAGGCGTCTTTGTACTCTTGTAAACAGACATTTCTGCTGAAGTAGTTCTGTCTAGCGTCTTCTTCCCATGAGGCAGATCCCAAATGAATCCTCTTCATTCAGGTTTTGTTCAGATGCTCATGAGTACATCAGTTCCACGTCTCTCTAACTAATCAAGAGATTCTTCATTCTCCATTTCTTTTTGGGGGACACAGATTGTGAAGCTGTCATGAGGTTTTCTTTAACCGCATTCCTGTAAATGGAAATGATGTCTTTTTAGCCCCAAAGCTGAATATTTTACTCATATGAGCAAAAGCATATGCTGAACATGCTTATATTGATGCGTAATGGTAAACGTTACCTGAGAGATGAGAGTATGTGATCACTGGCTTTGCCCACATTAATCGACTGGTCATTAAGTTGGGTCACAATAACTATATGAGGGTTTTCAGAGCTGTAAAGAAAGATACAGATAAAGGTTACGTACGGTACAAAATTTACCAGAAAACAAATTGGGAATTTCCCAAAATCTAAACTTGACGTTTCTCGTGATCTTACAAACCTTTTGATCTTATAAGCCTTTTATCCAAAGGCTTAATGCTTACATACTTTTTAAAAGCAATTGTACCTAATTACGAATGTGTATGGATGCTAATCGATATCTACTTTGCTTAATATTCATTGACTTTCTCCCACACAAGCCGGGAATTCAAACGTGACCTTGAACAACCACAAGAATTTACAATAAATCATCTTTTGATAAAATGAAACGTATCCAAATATAGTTGAACTTTGATTTGGGGACCCTGTATAACTGTCTCATTTCTTCAGATGAAGGTCCCTTATCCACTCCCTTATGCTCCCAGCATATCAACACTTCCTAAAAACCCCTACACAACCTGCCCTGATCTACGCATGGCTGCCTGTGTATCTGCGACAGACAAAATTACACATATGAAAAATATGTCTGATTTCATCTTCAGGGTAGGGCAAATCTCAGGTGCAGATCTGAGAGTTGGAGCTCACCTGCTGTGGCAGAAAGTGGAGCAGGTATGGTCGGCCGGTATCGCACATTCACAGCGGCCGGTGGAACGCCGGCGACGGGAGAGAGGACTTCCCAGACCATAGGGAGTGATTTTACTGTATGGAGATGAAGAGGAAAGAGTTTACTGAAACTGTGGATACTGTACAAGCAGAGCGCGATTGATTTAAGGTTGAGACTAACTACTAAAATGAATGTTTTTGGATTAGGGTTAGGTAACTGAGGGATCGAATTCCACATTTGGGTCTAATTCACAGACGTTTAGATTAGAAGGCCTATGTGAAGTCAGGTGAACTGGAATTCTTTCTGACGGTCATTTCAATGGCAGAAAGACGCCCAATTTACCTGATTTCACACTATATGTTCTTAAACGTACTAACCTTGGTGTGTTGACCCAGATGATGTCCAGGTGGCAGAAATAGATACACTCCTTGTCCAACCAGCTGCTACAAGAGCAGCGCTTGGAACGAACCCGTTTGAGAACAGGTGGGTCGCTGGATTCTTCGGACGGTTCGGAAAGTGGATATCCAAACCCTAACATGATAAAACATACATATGTTATGATGAAGGGTGTCCACAGTGAGTATTTTTCAACAGTATCTTTACACATCGCTTAAAGTCGTAACCTGCAATTGTTACCTTAAGGAGCCATTTCTACTTGTTCTAACCCTTAAATGAATTTATGTTATTTGTTATGGTTACCACATTTTTAGGTTCCCATTTTTTACAGTGTACTTTTACGCTTTCACATCTATCTGATCTACAGTATGAGTCATACACTATGAATAGCTATTTGAATTTTATCCACGTCAAATATTACATATGTGTCGGTGCAAGCAAGCATTAAACATTGTACAGGTAGCCTACAATATGTTTCATGTTACAGCTAAATAAACTGGTTTAACAACAAAAAATATGACAGACTCAACCTGACTAGGTATTTAACCTTTTAGGGTCACATCAGGTAAAAACAGACTCGGTAACAACTTCACATTTCCACTTTTGGTACACTGTAAAAAGAGGTCCAGTTTTTACCTACATGCCATAGCGTAATAACCTGCAGTACTATTAATGCAGGTACTGAGCCATTGTCGTTCTTTTTGTTTAATGTCCATAGGTGGATCACAGTGTACAAGAGGACTAGTATATCATTCTATGCAGATTTCGAAGACCTCAAAAATGTATCTGCTTGTATTCTATGCACACTATAAACTCATGTGGCATATATTAGACACAAAAACTGCTATTTGCTGAGAATTCTTAGATCTGGATAACAAATGGTCATTTAAGTCAACACATTACATTGTAATTAACTTACCTTGTTGCAGCATGCACAGTGTAACATAGATAAACACAGCTGTCCACAGTAAGAAAGACATCATAGTATCACAAGAGTGTAACTAGCCTGTTAAATCCACAAAGAGTTGAGTGGTGCACACATTCAGTGCATACAGTCCACAGTGCACTATAGAGAGACTGACAGATGCTTGTGTTCACCTCAACCTGCCCGCCTTCCATTTATGCTCCCAAACGCTCCGCCCCATTACTCAAGTGAGTGGAGCAAACACTGTTACACAACAGAGACTCTCCCACTGCATCCTGAAATTCCCTGACGTTCCTGCGTCCTGATTGTTTCAAAAAGGTAAAAGAAAAAATTGACTTGGAATGGGGAGTGATGTCACTAACTCTCCTTGGATCAGTTAGTGTCACAGAAAACAGGAAACTCTGCCATCATCAGAGATAGAGTGTAATGGCATGTTTTGCATGTGTCCAGGGTTACATTCCACATTAGTGCAGATGCAGAATAAATGCCAGATACCTCTGGAGGAAAAAGCAGGACTGATATGATATCCACTGAAGTCCGGGACTACTGATTATAGATATGGAAAGACTCATGTTATGTAGTGACACATTTTATTTTGCAATTTAAATGCAAACGATTAGAGATATTGTATAAGAGACAAACATTATATATGTTTTATATATATATATATATAACAAAACTTATGAACACATTTCCCAAAAAGTAATGTTATTCTCGACCTGCATAGGAAAGAAATTGTAAATAAAATCTCTATATCTATACACCTTGTGTAGAATTATGTGATTTGTTTTTATTGTCAGAAAAAACACATGTAGGTAAGAAAAATCATAAATCAGACACCAGAATGAATAAGAATAAATGGAGAGCAAATGAAGACTTCTGCTTAAGTCCACTGCTTCTCTATTTTTATTCTCTCTATCTCACATATGTCTCCAGCAGTGTTTCAGAATAGATCTCAAAAACGTTTTGCCACTTCATTTCAGCCAAACACTTTGCATTAATGTCCCCTTTGTTGAGATTTATAACATGGTTAATTAATAATGTACAAATGCATTATAAATCATTAAACAACATGAGTAAAAAAGGCAAATTTCATGCAAAATTTACCATATAGTGAGCATTTTAACGTACATATTATACATGCATAATAAACACACTGCACAAAACACAATATAGAATGCTCTAATTCTTGATTTATGTCAAAAGGAGTGATTTTGTCTGTAATGTCTTGATTCAATTGTGTAGTCACTTTCTTGTTGCATTGATGTGAAATGAATGATGCTACTCCAAGTCCTAGTTCCCTAAAGTCCTCTGCAAAAACACTTTTCAGCTCATTCACAGCACATAATCAAGCCTGATGACTATTAAACCATACTGAAGTTTATACACATAGGTTACTAATGTTTAAAAAGTATTATAAAGCATAACACGTGAGGTAAAATGGCTCAACATTTTGCAAACATTGCATTTAAGACACCCTTTTATGCATGTTGTTATAACTGTATATCAATGATTTATAATGCATTTGTAAATGAATTATAAGTCATTAATAAACCACTTATAAACACTTAACAAAGGAACATGTAAAATGGTACACAGATTTCAGTATTCACTAATCAAATTCTGCCAAGACTGACTTTTCTGAGCTATGCACATATGTTTTTCATTTTAATTTCACTGTAGGAATTTTAAGAGAAAGATCAGAGACAAAGTTAATACTTAAATGCAACATATTTCATTAACTTCATTAAGATTTATGAGCTATAAACAAGCGACCTGTGAAATTGTTTTGTTGAGTCTTTTTGATTTGATGAAAACCCACATCTTATATAAGCTCTTCCTAATGTAACGTTTCCTTGTGAACTTTCTGTTATTTATTTAGGGGTGGAAGGTAATCCAATATATCTGACCATTGCATTAGGAAAATTAGATAACATTCACTAAAGTCATGCAAATGATATATGTAACCTCTTCAATAGAGGTCATGACACCATCGTTTTTGCTAAATGGCTTTAGAAAGATCTTATCAGTGTACAGAGCAAATGTCAGTTGTTCAATATGCATAAGTCAAATACGACTTTTTATGACATATTGGATTTGGAATACATACACCCAGCATGTTAGATTTGGAAAGCAACTGATATAGTTTCCCTTTCAATGGCACGTCAAATAATTTATAAGGGGCCAAGCACCGAAGGTGCGTAGCCCCTATTTTATCAGTTAGTTATATTATTAATTTTATTCTGCTTCTTCTTCTTCCTCCCAATGGGAGTCTATGCAGCCCACATAACCATTTGAAGGAAAATGATGAAATTTGGCACACTGATAGGGGTGGTCATGAATAGTCCCCAAAGCCAATCTGGGACCTCTAGGACAAACTCCATAGCGCCACCACCAGTCCAAAAATTCAATATATTTTGCGTGTATCTTTTGAACCGTTTGTCTTAGAAACAAATTATTTTTGGTCTGATTACACTCCTCTTGATGATTCAATTGAACCCCCATACATTATAACTCTGCCCATTACAGTAGCTGCCAGATCATTTTCTTGGATAATGATGTTTACAGTTTAAAAGTCTGATTTGTCCAAACAATAGCTCAAAATAATCTCCAGACTGAGCCACACAGGAATAATAGTAAAGGATTTAGATTTTCAGTTTTGTTTAAAAGCAAAGTTAACAAGGTTGATGTAAAACTGGATGTGAGGCTGTATCTCGACAATGGTTTGTCCTATTGAAACAAAACGTGCTATGCTTCATCAGAACCATGATCTGAGGGTGCATGCAAAGTCTGGAAACAGTGCCACCTATGATTCAACATATATAGATATAACTTTTGAACCATATGCCCTAAAAAATGGGGTTGGTATCTTTTGATTCCTGAGGTCATGCATATTTATATATATATATATATATATATATATATATATATATATATATATATATATATATATATATATATATATATATATATATAATTTTTCTCATGTCAGCTGTCCTTCTTCCACTTTGCATTTTATTATAAAGTTATATCTTTTTAAAAGCATTGTGAGATTTAAAAGATAATTTTTATGCATCAAAACATCATTTGCTGAGGATAACTGAGCAGTTTTGAGACAGCGCCATCTATAGTTCAAAAGATCATCCAAAGCACTGGTTTATTGTTTCAAGGGTCCTGGGTTTGGATCCCCACCTCAACAAATCACACAGTTAAAATGTATGTTGTTACGGAGATCTTTGCATTGAGCTTACTATATGATTGCTGGGCTTTTTTCCAGTCACATATTTATTTTAATTTTGTTGTGAAGTTACATGAATATGAAGCTGATTATGGTGACTATGGTGATTGGCTGTGATTGCTCTATTCATGGTATGTCCCTTTGGTGACTGCCAATGTTGTGGCTCTGTGGTCCAGTGGACTGTGCAGGGAACTGTTGAACAGAAAGTCATAGGTGCAAATCCATCCTGAGGCATTGTGTAATGTTGTGTGTGTGTGTGTGTGTGTGTGTGTGTGTGTGTGTGTGTGTGTGTGTGTGTGTGTGTGTGTGTGTGTGTGTGTGTGTGTGTGTGTGTGTGTGTGTGTGTGTGTGTGTGTGTGTGTGTGTGTGTGTGTGTGTGTGTGTGTGTGTGTGTGTTTGTGCTTTATGTCATATGTGATCTTTGGGTTGTGGTTAATGCTGTACAATGTGGGCCATTTTGGTGCTTGGCTTCATATATATATATATATATAAATGTGGCAGGGCGGAGGGCGGGTCAGGTCGTGATTCTACACACCCAGTCCCTTATCAGGCTAATTAAGCCTCCGAGAGGGATAAAGGCTGACTCGTGGAGGATTGTGTGGGAGAGAGAGATAGTTCATGGACATGTCCGTCATGTGTGTGTGTATAATTATGACCGGCTCCGCCCTCCGCCCTGCCACAATATATATATATATATATATATATATATATATATATATATATACTGTATATATATATATATATATAAATAAATTTAAATCCCCAAAAGTTTGTAAAGTATTGTAAATGAAAAAGTAAGAAAGAAAACAATAGATCTTTTGCAAAATGAAAGGCAAAATGCACTGGGACACTTTGTGGTTGTCAAACGATAGTGAAACATGTCTATAGTTAATGTGATAACATACATCTGGCTAAAAGTCATTGCAAATATTACCATGAAATTACTTTCTTATCTAACACACATTAGGACATTTTAATATGTGTGACTTTTTCACATGTGTTTTTTTGGGACCACATAATAACAATAAATAAACTAAAAGTCTCAGTTTAACATTATATTACTTTTGTTTCAGACGAAACAAATGACAGAAAAAAGAAAACTGCATGAAAAGAATACAATGATATTTAAATGAGATGCACAGCAACTCTCTAAACAACAATAGTTTTTCTGATGAATTGGAAAAATATTAAACATTCAGGAGTCACTGCAGGGGGGCAGGAAATGCCAGAGTGATGTACAATCCAGCAAACAATGGCACCACAGAAACTATTTGTCCTGTTGAATGTGTGGGGGTAAAAAAAAATCAAACAATAACTAAAGTAAATATTTATTTGGTAGCCCAGCATGAGTGGACAGAAAAAGTTCAGTTTTTCAGGTAAATCAGCATAAAAAATCTGCCCCATATTGCCATGTCATTTAATTGAAAACAGAAGAGAATTCCATACATGTGAAATGTTTGAGCTCAACCAATAGGCTCAATAATATGGCATGTAAAACCAAATTTATCCTGATACAAATAGTAATGCTTGATTATAAGTTAATGATTGCTCAGTACACTGGTTTAACACCTCAGTTGTATTTCTCTCTTCCTCTATCTCAGTTTCAAGAGTCACAATCTAACAATGCACCCCTATCCATTTCCTCCTGCTCTCAGCCCAGTGTCTCACAGCAGGAATGTTGTGAAAAACACAAAACAACTGAAAGTGTCTGTGGAATTATTCTCAGGAATGCTCTGTGCTCCACTGCACTTTGACACCTCATATGCTCCATTAAACTGAAATTGCAATAGAGAGGAGGGAGGGACAGGGAACAACAAAGATGACATGCAAAATGTGTTAAATGTTGCTATAGGGCTTAATATAAGTGCATAATAACAGTTCAAATGAATGCACAGATAAATAGAAACTTATATTCATTGCATTCTTTTAAGTATTTCTACACTGTGTATTATATTAAACATTCATTAAGAATCATGAAATGCATTTGGGTTAATGAAAAAAAATAAAATAATTAGCTCTTTGAGAAAATTACAATTCTTACCCGCTCATCTGAAATACCTGTCTGCTTTTCTCATCCTGAAAAAACACAACTGGTCATTTCTATGGACGCCTTCAACATCTTCACTGACTCCAAATATGACACATGTGATATATTTAATGTTTTATAAATTCATACAAACGTTTTTTGGGTAACCGACATACAGACATACAGTGAGGAAAATAAGTATTTGAACACCCTGCTATTTTGCAAGTTCTCCCACTTAGAAATCATGGAGGGGTCTGAAATTGTCATCGTAGGTGCATGTCCACTGTGAGAGACATAATCTAAAAAAAAAAATCCAGAAATCACAATGTATGATTTTTTATCTATTTATTTGTATGATACAGCTGCAAATAAGTATTTGAACACCTGAGAAAATCAATGTTAATATTTGGTACAGTAGCCTTTGTTTGCAATTACAGTTTTTTCACCAGGTTTGCACACACTGCAGGAGGGATTTTGGCCCACTCCTCCACACAGATCTTCTCTAGATCAGTCAGGTTTCTGGGCTGTCGCTGAGAAACACGGAGTTTGTGCTCCCTCCAAAGATTCTCTATTGGGTTTAGGTCTGGAGACTGGCTAGGCCACGCCAGAACCTTGATATGCTTCTTACAGAGCCACTCCTTGGTTATCCTGGCTGTGTGCTTCGGTCATTGTCATGTTGGAAGACCCAGCCTCGACCCATCTTCAGTGCTCTAACTGAGGGAAGGAGGTTGTTCCCCAAAATCTCGCAATACATGGCCCCGGTCATCCTCTCCTTAATACAGTGCAGTCGCCCTGTCCCATGTGCAGAAAAACACCCCCAAAGCATGATGCTACCACCCCCATGCTTCACAGTAGGGATGGTGTTCTTGGGATGGTACACCTCATTCTTCTTCCTCCAAACACGGTTAGTGGAATTATGACCAAAAAGTTCTATTTTGGTCTCATCTGACCACATGACTTTCTCCCATGACTCCTCTGGATCATCCAAATGGTCATTGGCAAACTTAAGACGAGCCTTGACATGTGCTCGGGGAACCTTCCGTGCCATGCATGATTTCAAACCATGACGTCTTAGTGTATTACCAACAGTAACCTTGGAAACGGTGGTCCCAGCTCTTTTCAGGTCATTGACCAGCTCCTCCCGTGTAGTTCTGGGCTGATTTCTCACCTTTCTTAGGATCATTGAGACCCCACGAGGTGAGATCTTGCATGGAGCCCCAGTCTGAGGGAGATTGACAGTCATGTTTAGCTTCTTCCATTTTCTAATGATTGCTCCAACAGTGGACCTTTTTTCACCAAGCTGCTTGGCAATTTCCCGTAGCCCTTTCCAGCCTTGTGGAGGTGTACAATTTTGTCTCTAGTGTCTTTGGACAGCTCTTTGGTCTTGGCCATGTTAGTAGTTGGATTCTTACTGATTGTATGGGGTGGACAGGTGTCTTTATGCAGCTAACGACCTCAAACAGGTGCATCTAATTTAGGATAATAAATGGAGTGGAGGTGGACATTTTAAAGGCAGACTAGCAGGTCTTTGAGGGTCAGAATTCTAGCTGATAGACAGGTGTTCAAATACTTATTTGCAGCTGTATCATACAAATAAATAGTTAAAAAATCATACATTGTGATTTCTGGATTTTTTTTTTTAGATTATGTCTCTCACAGTGGACATGCACCTACGATGACAATTTCAGACCCCTCCATGATTTCTAAGTGGGAGAACTTGCAAAATAGCAGGGTGTTCAAATACTTATTTTCCTCACTGTACATGTTGTCAGCCACTGCCTGTGTCTTGTGAAACACAAACATTTATTCCTGCAGGGGGCGCTTGACGCTCTGAAAATAGAATCCTCCATGCATCCGCATTTTAAATCTTAGAAAGTGTAATATCACTTTGGAGACATTTTACACTGGATAGTTATTTTTAATAAAAACTGACAATTGCAAAGATTCATAGCTGTGAATGGAAATCTTCCTCTGCATTATCTTTAAAATAATTAAAAATAAATCATCATCCAGTAATAATAAATGTCTAGCCAGTGCTGAGAAAAGTAATAGGTACCACATGTCAATATTATCAACACGCTGTTTATAATTACATTTCAGAACGTGTTATAACTCATTGGAGACATTTTACACTGGATAGTTACACTGATGAGCCAAAACATTATGACCATTATGCTTAATATGCTGTTGGTCCTCCAAATGCTTCCAAAACAGCACCGACCAGCCAAGGCATGGACTATACAAGAACCCTGAAGTTGTCCTGTTGTATTTGGCACCGAGACATTAGCAGCAGATGCTTCAAGTACTGTAAGTTGCAAGGTGGAGCCACCGTGGATCAGACAAGTTGTGCAGCACATCCCACATAGGCTCAATTGGATTGAGATCTGGGAAATTTGGAGGCCAGGGCAAAACCTTGAACTCTTCATCATGTTGCTCAAACCATTCCCGATCAATATGTGAAGTGTGGCAGGGCACATTATCCAAAGAGGCCACTGCCATCTGGGAATACCATTGCCAGCAAGGGGTGTACCTGGTCTGCAACGATGTTTAGGTAGGTGGCATGTGTCAAATTGACGTCCACATGTGGCCAGACCTAGGGTTTCCCAGCTGAACATTTCCCAGAGCATCACACTCCCTCCACAGGCTTTATGTCTTCCCACACTGCATTCTGGTGCCATTACTTCCCCAGGTAAACGCTGCACGTGTGCATATCCATCCACGTGATGTAAAAGAAAATGGAACTCATCAGACAAGGCGACCTTCTTTCACTGCTTCAAGTTCCAGTTCCATTGCATGCGCACCATTGTAGGCGCTTTTGACATAATGGGTACTCTGACTGGTCTGTGGCTACGCAGCTCCATACACAGCAGGGTGTGATACACTGTGTGTTGTTATACATTCCTCCTGTAACCATCATTAACATTTTCTGTAACTTGTGCCACAGAACACCATCAGTTGGTTTGGACTAGATGGGATAGCCTTCGTTGCCCTCGTGCATCGATGAGTCTTGGGTACCCAACACCCTGTCACTGGATTGTCCCTCCTCAGACCACTGTTTGTAGGTACTCACCAATGCAGACCGGGATCACCCCACAAGGGTTATTGTTTCAGAGATGCTCTGACCCACTTGTCTGGCCATAACAATTTGGCCCTTGTCAGAGTTGCATGGTCTGGGGCGGTGTGTCACAGCATCATCGGACTGAGCTTGTTGTAATTGCAGGCAAAAACACTGTGCGTTACAGGGAAGACATTCTCATCCCTCATGTGGTACCCTTCCTGCAGGCTCACCCTGACATGACCCACCAGCTTGACAATGCCACCAGCCATATTGCTCGTTTTGTGCATGATTTCCTGCAAGACAGGAATGTCAGGGTTCTGCCATGGCTAGTGAAGAGCCCGGATCTCAATCCCATTGAGCACATCTGGGACCTGTTGGATCAGAGGGTGAGGGATAGGGCCATTCCCCCCAGAAATGTCCGGGAACTTGCAAGTGCCTTGGTGGAAGAGTGGGGTAACATCTCACAAATCTGGTGCAGTCCATGAGGAGGAGATGCACTTCAGTACTTAATGCAGCTGGTGGCCACACCAGATACTGACTGTTAGTTTTGATTTTGACCCGCCTTTGTTCAAGGACACATTATTCCATTTCTGTTAGTCACATGTCTGTGAAACTTGTTCAGTTTATGTCTTAGTTGTTGAATCTTTTTATGCTCATACAAATATTTACTTGCTACATTTGCTGAAAATAAAAGCAGTTGAAAGTGAGAGGATGTTACTTTTTTGCTGAGTTTATAAGATTATCACACACACATATATATATATATAATCTGATTCTCAAAGGAATGTCAATCATCACTGGGGTTCATACCTCTTAACAATCAGGCATCATATTGTGTTTAGAATTCATCATCAGATGAGCACACTCACAATAATGTGAAATGTTTCCTTATCGCAGGTTAACTGCAGGTATATACATAATAATGTCTTTGATTATTTTTATGTCCCCCATCAGAGAGGTGTGTAAGGAATGCCAAACAGTAATAAAATTGATTAACTTTCGTGGAATGTTGAAAGTGATCATTCAGTGCTTGAGATTAGCAGAGAAGACAAATAAACAACATATAAAAAGGGCAATGAGTTATGGTGGTAGTACGCACACACACACACACACACACACACACACACACACACACACACACACACACACACATTTCCATTTCCTGCACATTCCTCTGGTGTGAGCTATGGCCTGCATCTCAGTTAAGAACGTAAACAACATTTGAGAATTGTCGTCTGGAGCTCTAACACCATAAGGGTTTGACTGATAAACCCCATTGTTGTATTAAAACACCTGCATATCTTAAATATCTGCACTCTGATTCAGTAAACGTCTGCCTGTACTGTTACCCACCCAACCCTGTAACAAACAGTTGCTGTGGATACCGGCGGATCATTTTGGTGCCAGTTCCTTGAGGTGACACAGCACTGCAGTGAATTCCCTTATCAGATACAGACCCTCTGCCAAGACTTCTAAACATCTATTGGCCTATGATACTTCCTACTGTCACAATCCACACCAATAAAGAGGGTAGAGTCTGAAATCACAGGGTTGATTCTAGTATGGATTTAATCATTCTTTTAAAATGCCTTTTATGCATTAAATTAATAATACTAATAATACACACAAATTAAAGCTCTAGGTCTGTCAATGTTCTGTTGACACAAATTCCCAAGAAAGCATGTGTGTAGGATCTTATTATTGTTTTTACAACCTTTTGTATGAAGAAAACATCTAATCAATGTAAATCAATAGACAACAAAACCCAAAGAGTGTAAATGCAACTAATAATACTAACATACCTGGTCTTAAGGAATACAGATGAAATCCTGTAAATGGGATCATTCATTCATTCATTCATTCATTCATTCATTCATATCATTTATTTATAAAACACTTTCCAACTACATGGTAACTCAAAGTGCTGTACATTCATAAAAGCCAGTATACATAAAAAAAACTAATTACAGACAGCTGCATATCTCAGCAAAAACAGCATGAAAAAGTAAATCATATTGGAGTTTGACCGCACAGCCTGACGCATGCTACCTAAGTAAATACCGAATAGATGTCAAGGCTTAAATGGGAGAGGTTTTGGTGTCTGTGAATCGATGTGTCAGAGTACAAGGGATAAGAAACAATAAGAGTCAGGGAAGCATTTACGCTTTCTAGCTAACTTGGGACCTGTGCGAGAGTGTTAGTGTTGCTGTGAGTATCAGTCATATGAGAAATAGAAACAAACAGTACATACACATTCATACATACCCAGTTGATGGTCTTGGCAGGGGATCAGGTTCCATCTCATCCTCCATCTCCTCGTGGTCTGGGTCTTCCTGCTGTAGTTCCTGGTCCAGCAGATCTTCCTCCTGTGTGCTCATGCCCTCATGAGCCATGTCCTCCTCTGCTATGAACCTAAGCTCATCAGCAGTCAGCTGCCTCCTCCTCTTGAGGGTGCTGAGCAGGGAGCCATAGTCTTTATCCATCTCTACAAAAAAAAAAAATTGGTGACCAGCTATGTGTTCTTCACAAATCAGTACACTGAATAGTCTAACCAGAATGTCAACTGCAGACAGCCTTCTTACACTTTCCTTTTGAACAGGAAGCTACACACAACATAAAATCATGTCTGTGTGATGGATGTGTAAGGCTATATGCTAAATTATAGAAAGATATCTACCATTATTTTTATTACATGGGAAAATCAATTAGCTAGACAACTTATCTAACTAGCAGGCCAGTTTCCAGGCCGGTCTGAACAGCATCTACTCTCTGCCTCACATTACTGGTGGATTTTTCACAAGCGACAAAATTGGCAAAAATAGTTATTGATATTTAGTGAAAAATGTACATATTATTGCTAGCTAATGTTTATTTAGCAAGCTTCATAGAAAATGGCAAATTAAGTTTATATAAAAAAAGACGCTCACCACTGTCTGTCACGTAAAATTTTCCAGATAAAACTAGCTAGCGCAAATAAATGCTTCATAACTAAAAAGGTTTGACTATCTTCCACAATCGACAACATTTATTTTTATTTATTGATATTTAGTTAAAAATGTACATAGTATTGCTAGCTAATGTTTATTTAGCAAGTTTCACAGAAATGTTCTTAAAAATAGAGGCTAGCTGCCTGTCCGATGAACGCCAATGGTCATGGAATTTTTTCCAGAAATAACTAGTGTTACACGTACAAATAAATGCTTTGTAACTAAAATGTTTTGACTTTCAACTGACAATATTGACAACACATTTTAAATAAGTTGTCTTACCTCGAAAGATCGCCTCAGTTTTCAATTTGAAGCAGTAATATAACACTTGAGGTAATGTCCCGGGATATCCTCTCTGGCTCCGCCCAGGCAAATGAAGGATGTCGATGATGACGTTACATTTATTATTCAAGCCCAGTAACCCCTTAACCAATCATATGTGCTTTTAGCTTATATTGTTTGTTGTATTGAGTATCTGGCAGTTTTCAGAAATAAAATCTGTGATTGGACGGTTAAGAAACTGAGACAGGAACCATGGGAATAATTGTTCCCAAATTTGAACCCTCCAGCTGGAAAGGGTTAAAAGATGTGGTGTCAAGTTACAACTCTGAAGAAGAGAAGCCATTCTCTGTCTTTTAGCTGCTGCCTCTTGCTGTTTTGAGCACAAATGCGTAATGGACACATTATTTCTCCCATCTGTGCTATTTTAATTGTTGGTGTATGAAAACATGCGCTGGATGGACGTCTTTGACCGTTTAGATGCGTTTCCGGTGATGTGCATTTCAGTGCAGGATGATTCTGGAAACAGGATGCGTGTGCATCTAGTTCACACCACGCTTGGACTACAGTATGCATGTGCGTCATGTGAATCTGTCTTCGGGGTATTTCAGTGTGATTTGCATGTTTTTTCAGCTATCAGCGTGGATTGCTTGTGAACCAGTCATAAAATGATTCAAGCTTTGCAAAAGAACTGTTATTGAAGGATGGGCGAATTTAAACTTTATAAACCATTTATTTGTGTTGTTGGCAGTAGTAGCGCCAGTGTGTGCAGCCCGAAATGGAACAGGACATCCATTTACTGTTGACGTGCCGCACCGCAACGGACGCCTCCATAGTAGACAGCATCATTGATTATAATGGATTCTATTGCTTTTGATGCGATTTTGATGCAATGTTTTTCAGGGGCCGCATGATGTTAGCCAATCAGAACAGTAACCGTTTATTTTGAAGTTTAAAGGAGGCGCTGAGGCCAAAACTGAGCGTTTAAGACAGCGGGCCAGAGACAGGGTGGAAAATGATCATATATTACAGAATTATGGTTTGTTTAATAAAACAAACAAACAAGACAAAAAAAGTTACTAACATTATCAGTGGACCTTGGGGAAGATAATAAAACCAATTTCATGACCCCTTTAAAAAAATTATTAAAAGTTTTCTGTAAAACTGAGTTGGAATGGCATGTTATCAGAATGTTGATTCATATATATATATATATATATATATATATATATATATATATATATATATATATATATATATATATATATATGATTTGTTAGATTATCTAAAATGTTCTAGTCACTGGATGTACTCTAGTACAGTTCATAATATGAAGTAATCTAAGGTTGGATGAACACAAATGGCTCTACAGCGACATCTAATGACAAACTGAGAGTTTCCCATATAACCTCGGCTTTCTTAGAACTTTTTCAAACTTTATGTCTGGCTTTATAAATGAGTGAAAGACATATTTAATAAAGACATGTTTTTTATGGCCACAACTGTATATATCATGCTATTTTAAATGTTGTGAGTGTCTGAGAATAAGTCATCTTTCAAAATATGGCTTGATGTTTTTTTTTCGAGATCATCTGATTTTGTTTATAAGTGGTCAAGAGACTCTGACCAATAAAACTCATTAAGTCATTTTTAAAATTCCATTTTAAATTAAGATGCTTCTCCACTGAATATATTTGCATATAATGACATCATTATGACAGGACACAAGTGCATTTTGTGCATATTTTATCAAATCAAATCAAAACAAAGTAAACATAGCCAAGACTCTTAAAACAATCTTGTAAATAAGTTCATATTACTCTTTTATCATCTGTGATAATACTCTGTCCAGTCTGTTATCATGAGCGAATCCTTTAAATAATAACACAAGGGAGATCTCTCTCTCTCTCTATCTGAATACAGCACAACAAGAGGAACAACATACTGACATTGTCCCATATCTGAAGCAACCAACACCACAAGAACAACTGAACATCCACCAGAGCTGTTCCTGTTCTTGCAAATGCATGAGTGTTTACATTGTTGGCCAAATATGCTTTACTGACCATCACATCCAATAAAGAAAAACACGTCTTAGAATATAGTATAAATGCATATAAAAACATACATTTGTACAGTAGGATTTATATTAATATTTACAGTATAGGGCAGAGGTTTATTTTTTCATGTAGTGCTTTATATTTGGAAAACAGTGGAAAAATTCTTGATTAAATTGTTTCATGCTATAACACAAAATGTAAAAATGTCCATTGTTGCTGGATTTTATTGGCACTGTACTGTATATGTACTGTATATATATATATTATTTTATTCAATTCGTACACAATAAAATGTATTCATTTTACACACACAGACACAGATATATGTGCTTGTGCAGAGGCCGGCCTACGGGAAAGGCAAGGCAGGCAATTGCCTGGAGCCCCAAGCTGGGAACGAGAGTTACGGACATAAACATGTAAGCCACACATGCCCACATTGCTGAAGGGCCCACTTCTATTTTTTGCCTAGACTCCCTCGGAGTCCCTTGTATCGCCTCTGTGCATGTGTGTAAAAAGTAGATTGTAGACAAGGAAATATACAGTACATAGATTAGCTACATAATATATCTAAACATCTACATAACTACTGTAGTTGAACCGAGCAGACATTATTCAGGTTATTCAGACAAACTTAGTCACATCGACTTGAATCAGAGTCCTTCCAAAAATGGAAATTCTGTCATTATTTATGCACCCTCATGTGGTTGCAAACCTGTACAGTATGTTAGGCACAATGCTCATGCTGTTCTTTTCCATACAATGAAAGTGAAAGTGGACGGATGCTGTCCAGCTCTAGTATGTACAAAAATAAGAGCTCTAAAAGTAGTCTATATGATTCATGTACTATATGCATAACTGCAAGTCTTCTGATGCAATGTATGTGAGGAACAGACCCAAATGTTATTCAGTCATATAACTCCCCCTCATCTGTGGCTCGATGATGTAATGCGTATTATTTTGTCAGGATCTATTAAGTTCTTCAAAATTCCATTCAAACGCAATTAACTCAAATCATTTCTTTAGTACACCTCTACTATGATGCTGTTCATTTTCAATGAGTTCAAAGTCATTTTGATATTTTTATGGGGAACAAATTGATGTGGCATAAGCATTTGTGGAAAGGAGAAAAAAATAATAAAAGTCTCATTAAATGCTGAAGTTCTTTTGAGAAAAAAAGAAAAAAGTAGTTTGGAATAATCTTTGATTTTTATTTGTCATTAAAAAAATAAATAAATAAGTAGTGAACATTTTTGTTTTAAAGTATTATTCACACTTAAAACCTTTTGTCCACCAAATCAAAGTCAGGTGGTGAAACCAACACACGACAACAAAATACAACAAATAAAACAGAGAAGACGCCTTAAGACTCTCATGAATGTGTGTGAAGTTTTAAAAAATATCTGATATTTTGACATTTTTATGAAAACATTCAAATTAAGTTATCATTAGAAAACTTCTTGATATTTGTAACTTAAAATTCATGATATATATATATATATATTTTAATGAATGATTAAGTTGTTCAAGGTTATTATTATATTATCAATATTATATTAATTATTTAGTTTAAAGTGCAACAGACATTAAGTGATTCAATATTTTTTCTTTTTATAGAAAATGCTATTTTTGTTTTTCAAAAATGTATGAAACCAATGGACACAAATGTTACATTTTTACAAACTTGATACCTGTGTTTTAACCCTGTAAAGCCTGACATATGAAATAATTGTTAGAAAATTCAGATTTGTTTTTACATTAAACTGTTTTAGTACCATTAGACAAACGATAAAACAAAATCTAAAAGTTTTTCTTCGCCCATACGTGCTACAGTGGTACATCTTGGGGTATTATCTGAGGACTCATCGGGCTTTTCAGAGAGACCAAATGTTTGAGAGTTTGGCCATGACAACTTCCTCTCCTTGAGCTATAAATATGGATTAATATGTATCACAGTTCAATTCAGCACATCAAATACAATATGAAAAATATATTCTTTTTTCAATAAACCATTTTATCATATGAATTTATAAATGTTATGCACCAAACATTGTATTGACATTTAAAAAAAGGAAATTGTAAAACTTTTTTGCTCAGTCTCTAGAACTTATGGTAAGATGACATCATAATAGCTTGTAATGTAAAATAATGAGATTTTTTATAATGACAGAACATAAAGCATATGTGAAAATACACAGAAAAAATAGTTCACACTTTAAATATATTGTATAAATAGCATGTCAGAATTTTAAAGCTCTGAGATTTCTTATTTTTTTGTGGGCATGAATGTAATGGTGATTGAGAGATATAAATCAAATACCTGCTGTATCACATTTGATCCATGAATTTCAACAGGCTTTTACAATAAAATAATATACAAACATTTAGCCAAGCACAAGTTGCTTATATTCAGTAAATACTCATTTTAAAATATCAGTAACAATATAATAAATACTGTAACATTTTAAAAATATTTTTGCATCAAGATGTGCCCGGAAACGTCCACTAGGTGGCAGCTGACATCTAGTACATTGCAGAAAACAGGATATATTTTTGGGCTAAATTTGTATTATGTTGATGCACAGGCTTTAGTGTATCAAATTTGATACAGGCGGTGTTATAGGATTAAACTAGATTTTCGAAGATTTCTCTTTTTTATCATTGCGGACAACATTATTTGTTGCAATTTATTCAAAGATTAGGAATCTAGAGCGGAGGGAAAGATTTTCAGTGAAAAACTAATTTGGTCTGAATATGGTGAATAAGACATGATAAATTTTATGATATTTTATGGTTCTTTTTGTCACTTTGGAGGTTCAAGAGCATTACTTCCCATTCACTTTCATTGTATGGAAAAGAGAAATGTGAACCTTTTTTGTCACACAGGTGTGGAAAGATAGGAATGCACATGTAAATGATTACAGAATGTTCATTTCTGGGTTAACCTTTAACTCTTAGTGTTCATGGACTATCTGCTGATTGTGGTTTCTTAGGACTATGAGAATGCTTTCTCTGCTTTGCTTGAGAGATACACTTCCAAGTTGTCATGGGAACACTTGGAACCACCCTGTTTTTCAATACAACCTCCGTAGGAACCACTTCCTGTACCTGCTCCTTGTCTTCATCTGAGGAAGTGTCAGAACTTTTTGAACTCATCTCCACGGACGGCTCCGTGAACACTATCAGATGATTTTTATGATAAGGAACTTCTACTGGAGGACTCCCTTCAGCCCCTTTCTCTGTCTTCAGCACTGTGACCCTCATCTGAGCCACACTGCGATTCAGAGATGCGCTTCTGAGGAGCATATTGGAACGTGGCTGGACCATCTGGATTCCTCCTATAGGAATAGTGAGGCTAAGATTGGGAATTGTCGCTTGGGGCTGGGAGTGCAAAGGCAGGTGGCTTAACACTAGCTGGCCTGCCCTGGGCTGCAGGTTCCTGGAGAGACGGCCGTGTGGTGGAGGCCAAGATTGTGCCATGTTCATCCTTCTCTGAGGACTGTGTGTCTTCTCCTGGAGGGAAGCCAAAAAAACAGTTTTAAGGAAAATCATCTTGTGGTTTGCTGGAAATTGTAGTATACAGGGTTGTGCCCAAATTCAGAATTGAATTTAGAATGCCAATTCTAAACTGACTCCAATTATTCATAATAAATATGGTATATTCTTACAATCTAATGGTGAACAGAATATATATATATATATATATATATATATATATATATATATATATAATCCTAACTTTGTAAGCATGTAATTCTGGTTCTGTTAACACTATCTTCCTTTAAAAAAAAAATAAAAAATTTCCAACTAGATGGAAGCAAGTACAAGAACAAAATATTTTCCTCTATCACCTGCCATCACAAATGCAGATCTGAAATATAGGCGCCGCATTTTAGCGTCACAGATGTGCTCGTTCATAGACATTCAGTCTTATTTTCAATTTAAGCACCACCCTTGTTGCTTCATTGAACATCTTGGCCTCTGAGTGGACTAGAAGCTCAGTCTAGGTGTCATTAGAAATTAGAGATTCTCCTCTTTGCATTGATTTATACAATTTTATCATCAATAGCCAATAACATCTTTTTCTGAAGATTTGTTTAGCAGGTTTTTCCTACTGGACTGCATATTTTGTTCTGGACGTAAGATATAACATTGGATATATCATTGAATTGTTCAGCCAAGCAAGCTCACAGACAAGTAAAAATGTCTAATTTTGTAGAAAACTGCCTAAGGTAAAAGCAGATATAAAGTTTTTGGCTACTTGGGGCTTACACCTGCATTGTTCGGCACATAAATAAGACATTTGAATTCACTTAGTGATTCTTTTGACTAAGTAACCTATACAGTTACATTACTGAGAATGAGCTTTCATTTGATATATGACTTGTCCATTTAAGTGCTATGTGAAAGTCTTTTACATTCACATTAATATTTCTACCACATTACCTCTAGTTTCGTTTTTTTCATCGCGGATGTTTTCAGCCCTTATTTTGTTACTGTATGTAACATAAATGCAAAATTGATTGTTTTCTGTGAAAGGTTCCAATTATAAGCTTTTAAATTATACCCTATATGTCTGATTTATTTATCCAGGGACATTTTAAGCATAAACTTATTTCGCAATATTATACCCCCCTACACCTGGACTGCCTGCATGTCCATATAGTTTAAAGTGTTAAGATAAATATGTCTAATCAGTTGAGAAAATTATTAGTCATAATTAATAAAAATTATTTATGTTTTGTCACATCACAGAGTGTGATGTTGAGTAATAAACTAATGATATTTCATGACACAGTGACACGTTTGAGAAAAAAATATATCTGAAAATCTTAAAAAAGATAAAGGTATGGGGGCCTGGGTAGTTCAGTGAGTAAAGACGCTGACTACCACCCCTGGAGTTCACTATCCAGGGCGTGCTGAGTAACTCCAGCCAGGTCTCCTAAGCAACCAAATTGGCCCGGTTGCTAGGGAGGGTAGAGTCACATGGGGTAACCTCCTCATGGCCGCTATAATGTGGTTTGTTCTCTGTGGGGCGCGTTCAACAAGCCACGTGATACGATGTGCGGGTTGACGTCTCAGATGCAGAGCTGGGATTCGTCCTCCACCACCCGGATTGAGGTGAATCACTACACAACCATGAGGACTTAAAAGCACATTGGGAATTGGGCATTCCAAATTGGGAGAAAAAGGGAGAGAAAAAGGTACAACACTGTGTACTTCTTTCATGAGGGAATAAACTACAATCTCATGAATTATTGTGAATGACATAATCAAATTAAAACTATTGATAAGTATAGAAACAATACACCTGTATTCAGTTGTATGCAAATATACAAGTATTTTGAGTGTGTAGGGAGACCAACGATATATATTTTTTATTTTAAATGAAGTAGTTCAACAGAAGCATATACAATCTCAGAGTTCATGGTAGGTATGTCTTTAAAGGTTTTTAAGTCATTGATCAAAATTAATTCCTTTATGGAGAAAAGGAATGGCATTTTTACTTTTGGAATCAATTCCACTTTTTAAGCCCAAAGTATACTTTGGTCAGACGCGAACGCTAGGCGGCTGCGTACGGGATGCATGATGCTAATTTCGTCATCAGCAGAGTGCTTGAGCACTGAAAGCGCAAGGCCCATTTTTTCAAACCGTGCATACTGAAAAGTATGCACGTGTCTGGAATTAATTGCACTAATCAGAGGGTCCACAAGGTGGCAACACTCACAATTGAGGCATTGCTGTCATGAAGAAGTGCTAGATGACGACATAATCACCGCTAAACTATAGGAGAGGAATGTGAAAACAACAACAGTGGATGTGCAAGTCAAGAGTGTGTATGTGAGGAGGTCAGGAGACACCTGCATTTTTGATACCTGACATATTTATGGGCCTAAACTCTTGAAGATAAATAGTCCAGTCTCTCATTGCAATCGTAGCGGGCATGCGCCAATGCATGTGTATGCGCGCACAGTCAAATTAAGTATATTGGAAAGGCTAGCGTTCAACTGTACGCAGACTCTAAGCATTCACGTCAAAACCGAAGTTTACTTTGGGCTTTTTCATTCCAATTCAATATCCTGTGAAGCACGACCAATCCAATAAAACATTCCAAAAAGAGAAACAGTTCTGAAATTCAACATTTTGCTCAACCGTAGAAGTATCACCATTAGAGCAGACATAATCTTACTCTATAAAAGGGGTCTACAGCCACAAATTATTTTTTTAATTATTAAACAAAATTATAACATCAAGTTAACTTCAAACAATGTTAAAGTTGAGCAGCTAAAAACTTTGTGGTCATTATTTTAATGGTTTTACAATAGAAGCATCATAAAGTATGTAAATAGGGCTAATATGGTGCTATATGCATATTTTGAAAGGCCAGGCTTAAAACACAACACTCAATTTAATACAATATGTAACAGGGGGTCTTTTTTCCATCTCTCTATCCATCAAGGAGTCCTTGGCCTGCAAAAGCAGTGTTGGACAGCTCGAGATAGTCCTGGTTCATCCCAAATTTGTCTTTCAGACAGGAGATGGCTTTCTATTTCTAGCAAAGGTGTGCTACTAAAACAACACATGGTGTGCTTTCGGCATCCGGAAATGTATTTTGGAGATTTATTTTGGATATATTTGGCTGTCTTGTTTTCAAATGAATTGCCTTTTGTACACACATTAAAAACATCTTTCTATGTGGCCAAGACATATTTAGAAAAAAAATAAATAAATAAAAAAGAGAAAGAAAGCACCTCCATATTTATCTATCAAGATTAGAAATCCACAATTTACATACTATTCAAAGACAGCTAGATGGTCGGTAAAAGTGAGCAAAACAGAATGTTCTGTACGCAGCTTCATGGCTCATTCTCACAAAATGATGTCATTTGGGTCCCTGTGATTTACTACTTTATAAATTATATACACACACACACACACACACACACACACACACACACACACACACACACACACACACATATCATATCAGTCATTGTATTTGAGTGAGACCAAAGACATGTTTTGACCACAAGGCTCAAACTAGGGATGCACTAATCCGATACCTGGATCAGTATCAGCTCCTATACTGAAGCTTTTAGACGGATAGGGTATCGGTCCGATGAGCCCGATCCAAATCCGATACTATGTGTTAGTCATGTTCTTTACTGTCAAGCTCCAAAAATATTGTTTTTTTTTTTTTTATAGTTTTATTCGGAACTCCATATCAACAGATTATTTTCATTTTATAGTCAAAATAGTGTTTAAATAGATGAATTAACTTGAATCAAATGAAAATAACAATTAATTTTCAATAAATATTGTTTTTATCAGATTAAATGCTTATACACAGAACCTCACAGCACAATTCAAAATACAGCATTGGAGTAATAATTTGTCAAATAAAGTGCTGCATAACAGAGCATCACAGATGTGAGATATTGCTTAAATATAATACAATTGCTATTGATTTATTATTATTATTATTAGTAGTAGTAGTAATACAGTGAATATGACATAACTTTACAATAGTGATATATTTGTCATGCTTTGTTAATATAAATTAAGCTTTTATTTTGACAGCTTTTATTTTGAAGTTTTTCTGTGTGATGACAGTAGGTTTTCAGTTGGGAAAACTTGGTCGCTATGTGACTCAAAGGGTTTATAAAACTTCAAAAATCTGCTACTAAATAAGTATGTAGTCTGTATGTGCCTCACGTTACAAAGTGAATTTGACTATATATTTATCTCATTAAATTGCAGTAAAATTATCTCACTAGTACATAAAGTGATTATGCGAATTTGTGCGCTGATTGTTTACGTAATGACATTCATTAGTCAGATGGTATCGTTTTTGGTATCAGAAAAGTTTTTATGAGCACGAGTACATGAGTTTGGTATCAGACACGATTCTGATACCAGTATCGGGACATCCCTAAAATGAATTACAAACTTACTGAGACATGGATGAAATAATGAAACACATTAAAGGAATATTCCGGGAAAGAACAAATAGTTGCACTTTACAATGAGGTTCCATGAAATAACAATGACCAATTCATTGTTTTACAGCATTTATTAATCTTGGTAAATGTTAATTTCAACATATATGTAACAGCTTAAGAATAGGCAAGGAGGAGGCGGGAACCGGCTGAACAGTCTGCATAAAGTTTAATTAACACATGAGCTTAGAACACAAGACGAATACACCATGTGGCGTCTCCGACCCCCCTTTATTTCGCTCTCCCGCTGATCATCTGATTCAGTGCCGGCCATGCTCCCTCACTGCCCGGCCATGCCCTCCTCCTCGTCACACTCCTCCCCACCCCCAGGGTGCCACTAGACTGACTTACTCCAACCCCCCGCCCATCTCTGGAGGGGAGACGCTGCCCTTCCGGCCATTCTGTCAGCCGGTGGTCCACACCGCCTATTGCGAACCTGAGGGAGAGACAAGGGGATGCGTGGGGAGAGGAAAAGGGCGCGCAGGAGACTCAGCGCCGAAGGTGCACCCTCATGGCCCGGCCATGCCCTCCTCCTTGTCACAATTTAGTAATACATTTTTAAACTCAAAAGTTGTATATGTTAATATTAGTTAATGCACTATGAACTAACATTAACTAACTAACATGAATAAAGATTAATAAATGCTGCAAAAAACCATATAGTTCATTGTTAATTTATGATACCTAATGCATTCACTAATGTTAACCAATGGAACCTAATTGTAAAGTGTTACCAGAAAAAAATTGTTTTTGCCTTTGTAAAGGAATAATCAGCCATAAATAGTTTCAATGAAAATAAGAAAGCTCACCAGTTTAGTCTTGGGGTTCAGTCTGTTGGGTGAGGCCTTTGTTAAATCTCTGGGTCTGTCAACTTGGTACTGAATAGTTACACTGGCTCCAACGGTCAAGGCAAATGGACAACTTGGCGATGAAGGATGTATGGGGGAAAGGGCTATGATGGGGGACACAAGTCTCTCAGGAAACGCTGAAGTAGGACAACTTATAGGAGACAGTGAGGACTGACAACAAGATGGAGCAAGACTAAGTCTGGGAGAGGGACAGCGTAAAGGAGACAGCTCTCGTCCAGGAGACTGTGGCAAAGCAGGGGACATTTGTAGATCCGGAGAGAGGCTGCGAATGGGGGATGAGCATCTCCCTGTGGTGGGTTCCAGATGTGGAAGCGTTACTATGGACTTTGTGGTCTTAGGTGAGGCAGCTTCTCCATTGTGTCCTGGCCTCCTGGGACTCAAACTGTCAGGGACTGTGGGATTCTGCTCCCAGCCGGGGTTGGAGAGGCCTGAGAGCTCGTGATTTTCACTGGAGAGACGTCTGCTCACATAGGACGCAGAGGAGCGAGAGATCTGTTCATCATCCTCATCATAATCTTCAGTCTCCTCAAGGTCGCTCTCCTCAGCATCAGAAAACTGATGCTCCACCACCACCTCTGTCTCAAAGAAATGTTTTCCTCTCTCACCTACAGAGAGAGAGAAATTGTGTTAGACTACGCAAATTTAAAACAAAGAAAATCATTAAAGTATAACAGGGACATAACCAAATAAATTCTTTCAATTGGACTTAATAATAAATACACACACACACACACACACACACACATGTTGTGTTTCCATGTTTTATGGGGACTTTCCATAGACATAATGGTTTTTATACTGTACAAACTTTATATTCTATCCCTAAACCTAACCCTACCCCTAAACCTAACCCTCACAGAAAACTTTCTGCATTTTTACATTTTCAAAAACATAATTTAGTATGATTTATAAGCTGTTTTCCTCATGGGGACCGACAAAATGTCCCCACAAGGTCAAAAATTTCGGGTTTTACTATCCTCATGGGGACATTTGGTCCCCACAAAGTGATAAATACACGCTCACACACACACACACACACACACACACACACACACACACACAAAACCGGTCAAAAGTTTTGAAACACTTACACATTCTTGAGAAAACATAAATGTTTTAATCCCAAACATTAATTTTGCAAATAGAATAGTAGAACAGGGAGCCCTGTAACAGATGGCATGGCCCTCACACCAAATATTGATTTAGCTCTTTTTCTGTTTACTGGTCTTTGTATGACATTAATTGATTAATGAAAACTATTTATGTCATTTTTTTTTTTTAAGAAATCCTCACTTTGAAAGTTATTCACAAGTGCCTAAAACTTTTGCACAGCACTGTATATACATATACTTGTGGCCAAAAGTTTGGAATAATGTGCAGATTTTGGAAAGAAATTTGTACTTTTATTCACCAAAATGGAATTCAACTGATCACAATATATAGTCAGGACATCAATAACATGAACAATTACTATTACAATTTGAAAATAAAAACTACTGAAACTTAAACTACTTCAAAGTGTTCTCATCCAAAATTCTCCACATGCAGCAATGACAGCTTTGCAGATCCTTGACATTCTAGCTGTCAGTTTGTCCAGATACTCAGGTGACCTTTCACCCCACACTTCCTGTAGCACTTGCCATAGATGTGTCAGGCACTTCTCACGCACCTTACAGTCTAGCTGATCCCACAAAATATCCATAACACTATTTTCCAATTATCTGTTGTCCAATGTCTGTGTTTCTTTGCCCACTCTAACCTTTTATTTGTATTTTTCTGAATCAAAAGTATTTTTCTTTGCAATTCTTTCCATAAGGCTGCACCCCTGAGTCTTCTCCTTACTGTTGTACATGAAACTGGTGTTGAGCGGGTAGAATTCAATGAAGCTGTCAGCTGAGGACATGTGAGGTGTCTATTTCTCAAACTAGAGACTCTGATGTACTTATCCTCTTGTTTAGTTGTACATCTGGTCTTCCACATCTCTTTCTGTCCTTGTTAGAGACAGTTGTCCTTTGTCTTTGAAAACTGTAGTGTGTAACTTTGTATGAAATCTTTCAAGCATTGTATTGCCTTCATACTTCAAAACAACGATTGATTGACGAGTTTCTAGATCAGGTGTCGGGAACCTTTTTTCACTAAGGTGCCAATTTTTACATTTCTCGTTGATGCATTTTTTCAAAAGAGCCATGCCACAAACAAATAATTTACTATTTTCAAAAACAAAGTTTTTCTATAAAATAAAATGTTTATATTGCCCATTGACTACTCAAAAACAAACAAATGTGCAAATATGAATAGGTAACATGTTGCAATATTTGTGCAGGTCTCCATAAAATTACTTCATTCCCCTTTGGGCTTGACGATATGTAAACAACATTTGAATGATAATCTAAAATATCAATATCCGATTATATGGTCAATCCCCAAGGTCGGTGAATATTTTTTCTTTATTGATTTTGTTTGAAAAATGTATTTATTGAAACACAAAAACTTGAACAAAAGACATTTCTAAATTCAATTTGCACTTCAAACAAAACTAAAAAGCAATACAAATAATTAAGTGATCATTTTTTTTTTATATATAACCACCTCCACAAATCTAAACATTTACCATCTAGTATCAGTATTCGGAAACAGGTGAAAATAATAATAAATAATAAATAAGCCTAAAAAATTCTTGTTCACAAAAAATGCTGCCAAATGTGTGTTCTTATTGAATGTGTTTGTATTGCGTTTTGGTAATACAGTTTATGCTGCCTTAAGAAAAAAAATAGAACTCAATTTTAGGTTCAAGGTGAAGGTGTCTTGTATTACCTTATGATTTAATCACTTTCATCTTTATTTATTTAATACAGATATACCTGTATATATTACTGAACCTGCAGAGTTGTGTTCACAATGTGTAAGAGTGAACTAAACTCACAGTAGAAGCCTTTAATTTGGTCACACGTTATACATATATTTTTGCATATATACAGTGAAATGTATTGGTTTTCACATATCCCAGCTAAGCTGGGGTCATAATGCAGGGTCAGCCCTGAAGTCTACTCTTGGAGCAGATAGGGTCAAGGGCCTTGCTCAAGGGCCCAACAGTGGCATCTTAGCGGTGCTGGGGCTTGAACCCCCGACCTTCTGGTCAGTAACCAAAAGCCTCAACAGCTGAGCCACCACTGGCCCTAATGAGATGATCGGAGATTATTTGCAGCATTCTCATAGACTACATTATTCAGTTTTCAGTTGAATAAAACAGAGAAAAAGGAGTGATAACTCTTTACATGCACTTGTTTCACGAGACAGGGTCCCGCTGCACACCTCTGAACAGTGAATCAGACACGAGTATTGACGGCTTTTCTTTTGTCTGTTCTTAAAAATATAATAAAGTGTTTCTTCAAACACATCAGCATTTCTTGTCATGTGTCACTCTGAGACTCCTTTTGCAGGTAGATGAGCAAAATTACTCGTGCATGAAATGCATTTGGAGAGGAGCTCGTGAACTGGATCGAGTCTCATCGCATTTTGTGGATGCTATATCACACCGTTTACACATTAAAAAAAAAACAAACGTTCATAAAATCGCTTGTAGTAAATGCTCTTGTCAGCATCAAATCAGACGCGCATCAGCGGCTTTTCTTTCGCTTGTTTTTCAAAATATAATCACGTTTCGTCAAACGTGTGTCTTTGTGTCTAATGTCTTGTTATATAACACTCCAAGAAGTCTTACAGGTCACCTTCCACAGTGGCTGGTACATCAGCAAAATATTCTGCATGAAAAATCTGCATTCGGCGGGTGTTCATTTCAAACCTTGTTCACCAGAAGTAGGCTGTAAAATTCAGGAGAAAGAAAATCAAAACCGTGTCATTGACTTCAAGCTTTGCAATCGCACCCACACTTTCTGTTGGAAAAGTATCACAAGAAAGTTTTAAACGTTCATGTGTTGGTGAATGGTGAGAGACCCGGCGAGCCACTTGATTTTTAACAAAGAGCCACACATGGCTCGCGAGCCATAGGTTCCCGACCCCTGTTCTAGAGAAAACAGTTTCTTTCTAGCCATTTTTGACCTAATATTGACCTCAAGACATGTCAGTCTATTGCATACTGTGGCAACTCAAAAACAAACACAAAGCCAATGTTAATCTATGAACCAAATAGCTTTCAGTTGTGCTTGATATACTGGCAAGTGATTTTCTACTACCAAATGATCAATTTAGCATGATTACTCAAGGATAAGGTGTTGGAGTGGTGTCTGCTGTCTACATTTGATTAAAAATGACTTTTCAAATAGTGATGGTGCTGTTTTTATATCAGTAATGTCCTGACTGTACTTTGTGATAAGTTGAATGCCACTTTGGTGAATTAAAGTACAAATTTCCTTCTGAAACAGCAAAATCTCTACATTATTCCAAACTTATATACACACACACACACACACACACACACACACACACACACACACACACACACACACACACACACACACACACACACACACACACACACACACACCATTAAAACCACCTGCCTACTATCATATAGGTCCCCTTTGTGCACCAGAACAGCTCTGACCCATCGAGGCTCCACAAGACCTCTGAAGGTCTGTAGTATGTGGCACCAAGATGTTAGCAGCAGTTACTTCAAGTCCTGTAAATTGCAGGGTGGGGACTCCATGGATCGGACTTGTTGGTTCATCACATCCCATTGATGCTCAATTGAATTGAGATCTGGGGAATTTGGATGCCAAGTCAACACCTTGAACTCTTGGTCATACTTGAACTCATTGCTCCATGGTCTAGTTCTGACTCTCACATGCCCATTGTAAGCGCTTTCGGCAGTGGACAGGGGTTTGCATGGGCACTCTGACCAGTATGCGGCAATGCAGCCCCATACGCTGCAAGCTGCGTGCACGTTGTGTTCTGACACCTTTCTATAATGGCAGCATTAAGTTTTTCATCAATATGTACTAAAGTAGCTCTTCTGTGGGATCAGACAAGACGGGCTACCCTTCACTCTCCACATGCATCAATGAGCCTTGGGTGCCCATGACCCTATTGCCAGTTCACCGGTTGTCCTTCCTTGGACCACTTTTGGTAGGTACTAACCACTGCATACCGGGAATACCCCACAAGACCTGCTGTTTTGGAGATGTTCTGACTCAGCAATTACAATTTGGCCCTTGTCAAAGTCTCTCAGATTCTTATGCTTGCCCCTTTTTCCTGCTTCCATCATAAGAAATTCAAGAACTGACACTTGCTGCCTAATATATACCATCCTTGACAGGTGCCATTGTAACGAGATAATATTGGCAATGTGAAGAGCGGTGCCTGGTTTCCTCCAGACATGACGCTTGCCAATCAGGCCAAAGAGATCAATCTTTGTTTCATCAGACCAGAGAATTTTGTTTATCATGGTCTGAGAGTCCTTCAGGTGGCTTTTGGCAAACTCCAGGTGGGCTGTAATGTGCCTTTTACTGAGGAGTGTTTTCCGTCTGGACACTCTACCATACAGGCATGATAGTTGGAGTGCTGCAGAGATGGTTGTTCTTCTGGAAGGTTCTCCTCTCTCCACAGAGAAACGCTGGAGCTCTGTCAGAGTGACCATCGGGTTCTTGGTCACCTCCCTCACTAAGGCCCTTCTCCCCCGACCGCTCAGTTTGGCCGGGCGGCTAGCTCTAGGAAGAGTCCTGGTGGTTCCAAACTTCTTCCATTTACGGATGATGGAAGCCACTGTGCTCATTGGGACCTTCAATGCTACTATATATATATATATAGTAGCATTGAATATATATAGTAGCACAGTACTATATATATATATATATATATAGTACTGTGCAAAAGTACTTGTTAAAAATGTTGCATACTGAGGATGTCTTCAAAAATAATGCCATAAATAGTTTTCATTTATCACTTATATTGCAATATCAGGGCAGACGAGTAAGGCGTTGATTAGACAATACAAAGAGTGGGTTTAAAAGCCAGTATATAGTTTGTTTTATTCTCTATCACTGAACAATCCTACAGTTGACCGCAATACATTGTGCAATTGAGTTTGTCAATCTTTCCTTACAGGCCGCTTTGTTTTTGTTCTGTCTCTGCTTTTTAAAATTATATTGTCAGTCTATTTATGTCACATTTTTTATCTTCTCACTGGTTTTCAGTGTCATGAACATCATGTTTAAATCATGTTTAAAAATATTTAAGTCCTTTTTTTACTATAAACTCTTATCCCTGCATTGTATGGGGCGATATGCACAAAGAATGCAAATTGCCCCAAAAAAAAAAAAGACTGTAAAAGTGAAAGATTGATAGTAAAAAAGGACTTAAATTTTGATCTGTTTCACCTAAATTTATTATATCAGTTCCAAAGATATGGATTTAACCACTGGAGTCTTATGGATTACTTTTACTCTGCTTTTATGTGCTTTTTGGACCTTCAAAATTATGGTCAACATTCACTTGCATTAAACAGACCTACAGAGCAGAAATTCTTCCAAAAATCTAATCTGGGATGACATAAGGGGGAGGAAATGATGAGAGAATTTTCATTTTTGGGTGAACTATCCATTTAAATAAATGCGTTGAATCGATCGTCCGAATAGTAATATAACATTTTATTTTTCTACATTTTGTCGAATTTGAAACTGACACAAGGGAGAACTACAACAGTTATCGGCTGAGGCAATTTATAAAAAAAACGGCCAAATATCAAACATTAAATTAACACTCATTTCTTTGAAAATCTTTGAAGACCCACCTCCATCATCTGTCTCAAGCTCACATTGGACCGGTCCAGGAGCAATTCCCTCTGGACATCTCTTTCCATGAGCCTTCGACTTCATGTGTTTGGTCAGATTCCCTGTGGACAGTATGTGCAGAGAATTTAAACAGGAACCCAAGAAATGAAGCCTGTTTATATCAGGTACCTTGCTGTAAGAGTACAAGCATATAATTCTTTCACCTTATCAATATAAACAATATCTGACATCACAGGACCAGTGTTAAAATGAACAACATCTATTACAGACCCCATGAAATAGTTGGATGGGACATATCCTACAGCCAATAGGCTTTAAATTTACATTTCAACTTGAGAAACCCATAATTTGCTACTTGCTAATGCTAATTAACGGTAGGCAGAAGACAGGATGGCAGCTGTTTTTCTAATTCTAATTAGCATTTTACTGCATATACGTGTATGCCTCTGAGAATGAGGTTATATTAACACTACTCTCTATTTTCAGAAAATAATAGAAAAACTGTAAAATTAATTTTGCGTGTTTGTCTGATTTTGCACGTAAATTCAAAATGGTCATTTTTATGAAGGCATTTCAACGGCACTAATCCGCGCACGTTAATGAAGCTCGCACGCGCGATAGATTAAAGCCACGCGGGGAAAAAGGAAGAACTCGCGCACGAGTTTTAAACCCTCACGCGCAGTAGTTCATTGCCGCACGAGGAAACGGGAAGATCCCGCGCGCGCATGACATCTCCAGTATGGGAAGCCAAACAAACCAAAAGTGGGACGAGACAGCGGGGGTTTACAGAGCTCGCGCCGCGCTGACATGTCATCTGCGCGGTTCAATGGTCCGAGCCGCGCGGCCGATTCGTCAGCGCAGCGCGGACGTGTTTCCTAGTGACACCCAATGGGCCAGCGCAGCGCAAACCATACATGCAAATAAATGTACAATAAAGAAACCCCTCCTTCCTTACAAGTTCGCGCCGCGCTGCCCATTGGGTGTCGCTAGGAAACACGTCCGCGCTACGCTGACGAATCGGCCGCGCGGCTCGGACCATTGAACCGCGCAGATGACATGTCAGCGCGGCGCGAGCTCTGTAAACCCCCGCTGTCTCGTCCCACTTTTGGTTTGTTTGGCTTCCCATAGTGGGCGTGCAATACAAGATCTCGCACGCGCAAGACAATTCCTCCAAATCTCCCGCTCTATCTAATCTCATCTGCTGCTTTTGCTCCCTTAGAAAGTGACTCACATGGTCCGTTGGTGAAGCCATGTGAAAAGGTGAAGTTGAGCTTGTTATTAATCCTCTTATAACAGGCATCCAATCATAACAGACTTTAGAAGGGAATCAATTAATTATAAGTCAGTTTGCTGATGACACTGACCTTTTAAAAAAATAACAATTAACAGCAAATACCCCTAGCTCTTCAGATTATTAAGATTTTCTCAAAATGAGTTATTGGCCATCCATGATCATGCTAATAGAACACTGTTTAATATTCCAGTTAAAAACGACGTTACATATTTAGGTATCTGGATATGTAAGTCGGTGGATAATTTAGAAAATTTTATTTTGATAAAAATGTAGAGAAATGTTAATTAATTATGAATGCTGCAGAGAGACATAACGATATATGTCTTTCTAGATTCATTTATCCGTGTTTCTCACAAGCAGCTTCTGCTAAAAATATAAAAGCAATAAATTGAATTTTGATTTTATATGCAAAAGGAAAAGTCATTATATACGTAAAAGTGATATGATTAAAGATGATGAAGACGGAGGTCTTAATACGATTTACTTTGACGTTATGAATGGGGCTATCAATCTTAAATGGTTACAATCATTTTTTAATAATGAGTCCTCATTCTGGTTTGAGATTCCTTCAGCTGTACTTAAAAAATGTGGTGGCATAAGTTTTCTGTTACAGTGTGACTTTGACATTTTTAAACTCCCTGTAAAACTTTCTTCTTTTCACCCATTTTTGCCCACATAACATGTAAATCTGGAATAACAGATGTATAAAATCTTTGTTTAAGAATAATATTTAATGTTGGGGACTCAAATCTGTGTTAAATATACAAGTCAGAGACAGAAACAGCTGAACACTTGTTTTTTCTATGTAATTTGTTGTATTCATTCTGGAAGAATGCATTTAGCTGGATGCAACACAACATACCTGTGAGACTGATAATTTCATGAGAAATTGTTACATTTGGTTTATTAATTAAGGATAAAAATGTATCTTATATAAGCAATAATTCATTGCTTTTGTTAAAATCTTACATACACAAATGTAACTTTTTCAAAATTCCTCCCTGATTAGTTGCTTTTAAAGAGGAATTTTCAATGTATTTAGAGACATTGAGTGGGATGAAAAGTCCCAAAGCAAAATATTCTTTGTATTGGTATTGAAGTATTGGTTTTGTAATGTACAAATCTCCAACTCCCCTACTTCATTTTTATTTTTGTTTATTTGACCTATTTACTTTTTTTTTATTATTGATAAATCCTGATGTGCTGCAGGAACTGCGCTCGATTACCGACCGCGCCCCCTGGCCACGAAGGTCACAGTGCCAAAACTCGGACAGGTGACGCCCACACTCGTGGTCCAAGAACGACATCTGTGGCTGAACCTGGTCGAGATGTGGGACCCCAACAAAGCCCGTTTTCTCAACACCCCTGTCTCCCAGTTCGTCTTATTCGGTGACAACAATGAAGACTTTGCCCAGCAGTCTTTGGCAGTGAGGAAGCAGACAGATATCCCACATCATGCCTCGCCGCCGTTCCAGCGCAAGCCGTGCTCCGTCTGCTTGCCGATGGCGTCCCAAAGCAAAATATTCTTTGTATTGGTATTGAAGTATTGGTTTTTTATTTTTGTTTATTTTACTTATTTACTTTTTTTTTAAATTATTGTTAGGTATGTTGTGGATAATGTGATGTGTAAATTGAATTATAATCTCAGTCTTTGCTTGTAAATCTTTCAGGTATGACTGACTTTCTGTTGATGTTCATACAAGAATAAAATAATAATAATAATAAAACAATAACAATGGGCAAAGCCCACCCCACGACTGCCAAAAATAAAAGCAGCAGATGAGATTAGATGAGATTAGAGCGGGAGACTTTGTGAATTGTCTTACGCGTGCTGTCAGGCATGTCCTCGCTTGCGAGATCTTGTATTGCACACGCAGGAGACATATGCGGGTGGGATCTTCCCGTTTCCTCGTGTGGCAATGAACTACTGCGCGCAGGTGTCAATAATGCGCTTTAATCTATCGCGCGTGCGAGCTTCAATAACGTGTGCGGATTAATGGCATTGAAATGCCTTCATACATTTTGTTCACTAGCACATAGATGCCATCAAAGCTAATACACAGGAACAAATAGCCACAGAACACCAATTTAATTTAATATTCTCTAATGCACAGTGTTTAAGAGCAAAAACCACATGATATCTCATATTTCATAATGCACCACAAATACAGTCATGCCAGTGTATCAGCTGTGTTGAATACCTTTGGTTTTGAAGGCAAAGTTACAGTGCTGGCAGACATAAGGTCGAGCATCCGTATGCAGTCGTATGTGTTTGCGCAGCATGCTGGGTTTCTTACAGCGTATCCCACACTCCTCACATACATATCGCCCTCTACCCCGGCCACGTACATACACATATTCCTCACTCGACCTGTATCTGAAAACACAACATAAAGAGTGAGGAGTTGAAAGAGCATGTTGTGTGAAAGGCCAAGTTAAGAAGACATTAACAAATAGGGTTTAACAGGGCTAAAGGCATACCTTAAGGAATATGTTCTATTTTTCTGGTCGCAAAGTGTATAAAGTATATATATATACTTTTATTAAATATCGATGTACCCTAATAGTCTTACCCCTCGGAATACTTCACTCAAAATAAAAATTCTGTCACAATAAATGTTCCCCTCTGCTTTGGCTCTCAAACTTTGGCATATTGAAACTGGAGCATCACGTCTGGTTTCCAAACACGCAAGAGACCATAATTACCACGTTTTATTGCGAGTAAGTGGGATATTGAGAGAAAGCAGCTTTTCCATTTTACATGCACTGTATAAGCGGCGTACTCTTTACTTCTGAATACATGTGGCTCGAACGTGAGATACTGTCTATGTTTTACATCGGTGTGTATAAATGGGTATAATTTATAATGTATGTGCTTTTTGCACTGTTCTTGCAGAAAAGTAGAATTTTTTTCCTGTGTTGACTTGTTGTTGGGCTCCATTTTATGACATTTGCGACTTTTCAGAAACCTGAAAGAACAGCACTTATAAATTTACATGGCCACATTAAGCCGCATTTTCCGGGAGAAATCTGTGTGTGATAAACCGCTTTCTCTTAATCCCATATAGGTGCAAGGATATCGTCTTTCATCGGCTAATTCAGTGTTTCCCAACCTTTTTTCTGCCATGGATGGAGGACTGCCTCCGATCCGCCCAGGGAGGAGTGGCAGTTGTCCACTAGAGGGTGGGGGAGTGGCAGAGGACCAAGCTACAGCGTATCGGATAACCGGCAAGTAAGTGTTTATGAAACCGGCTTCCTCGCTCCTCCACTCCCACTACCCTCGATGGCAGAGATGGTCGAGATGTGGGACCCCGACAAAGCCCATTTTCTCAACGCCCCCTTCTCCCAGTTCGGCTTATTCGGTGACAACAATGAAGACTTTGCCCAGCAGTCTTTGGAAGTGAGGAAGCAGACAGATATCCCACATCATGCCTCGCCGCCGTTCTGCTTGCCGAAGGCGTCCCCCTACAGCTTCTAAAAAACAGGCAGCTCCGCTTCAACCTGGGCCCAGCTCTCAGCCTCAGCGTAGAGCTCCCCGCAGGAAGCTGACACCCCCATCTCATGAACCACTACCGGGACCCAGAAGGCTCCCAAGCGTTCCTGAGATGAAAAAACCAAGGAGCGAGATGGCCACTACGGAGTTGGTATCTGGACCACTCCATCCCCCGGTGGAGCATTCAGAGCATCTCTTTTCTCGGCATGGATTTAGACTCAGTCTTAACGACAGCGCCTCACAAACGAGGAGCGATTCCACTGCAGCGGTTCCAGATGCTCTGGAACTATGACATCCTCAGCAGCAGCTGCGCCGCTTGGGTTTATGCATATGAGACCGCTTCAGCACTGGCTTTAGACTCGAGTTCTGAGATGGGCATGGTGCTGCAGCACATATATGAGTGTGTTCATTACCTCTTTCTGCCACCAGGCATCCAACCCTTAGACAGACCACTGTTTTCTGCGGACAGTAGTCCCATTACAGAAGGTGTCCAGACGTGTCGTGGTCACCACAGACACCTCCAAACTGGGTTGGGGTGCCATGTGGCTCCTGGTCAGGACTGTGCCTACGTTGGCACGTCAACTGCCTAGAGTTGTTCGCTGTACTTCTTGTCACAACCACATGTCACAACTCGCCTGACATCTCCTCCTTTGGTGTCAGCAACTACTCAGGTTGCCACACGCCACTCATATCCCGGGCAGCCTCAACACGCCAGCGGACATGCTGTCGCAACAGGGCACGCTCAGCGGAGAGTGGAGGCTTCACCCTCAGGTGGTCCAGGTGATTTCGGAGCGGTTCGGCAAAGCAGAGGTGATCCTGTTTGCTTCCCAAAAGACCTCCCACTGCCCGCACTGGTACTCCTTAATGGAGGCTTCCCACAGGACAGATGTGCTGGCACACAGCTGGCCCCGGGGGCTGCGCAAATGCGCATTTCCCCCAGTGAGCCTACTTGCACAGGTGCTGTGCAAGGCCAGGGAGGGAGAGGAACAATTCACCCTAGTGGCCCCCTATTGGCCCTCGGATCTTATGCTCCTCGCGACAGCACCTCACTGGCAGATTCCCCTGAGAAGGCACCTCCTTTCTCAGGGACAGGGCACCCTCTGTCATCCGCACCTATCTCACCATCTCTGGAACCTCCATATCTGGCCCTTGGATGGTTTACGTCAAGCTTAGAGCCCTCTCCTTAAAGATGGCCCTTTTAATTGCGCTCACTTCCATCAAGAGGGTTGGGGACCTGCGAGCATTCTTTGTCAGTGACACTTGCCTGGATTCTGGTCCGGCAGATGCTCACATCATCCTAAGACCCCGACCGGGCTACATGCCTAAGGTTCCTACGACTCCCTCAAAGGTAGTGAACCTGCAAGCGATGTAGTGGCGAGAAAGACCACCTCTCCACCCAATGACCAGCTGCTCTGTCTTACCACGGGTGATATGAGGAACGGAAGGCTGCTGGAATAGACAACATTCCTGGTAGAGTGCTCAGAGGATGTGCAGACCAGCTGGCAGATCTTCTTATTGACATCTTCAACATCTCTCTGAGCAGCGCCGTCGTTCCAAAGTGCTTCAGTGCCACCACCATCATCCCCATGCAGAAAAAGTCTTCAGTGTCCTGCCTCAACGAATACAGTCCCATCGCACTCACACCCATCATCATGAAGTGCTTCGAGAGGCTCATCATGAGGCACATTAAGACCCAGCTGCCCCCTCACTAGACCCACTGCAGTTCACGTATCATCCCAACCATTCAACAGACACCGCCATCACCACCACCCTCCATCTGGCCCTCACCCACCTAGATAAAAGGGACACATACGTTCGAATGCTGTTCATAGACTTCAGCTCAGCATTCAACACAATCATTCCTCAGCAACTGATTGGAAAGCTGAACCTGCTGGGCCTGAACACCTCCCTCTGCAACTGGATCCTGGTCTTCCTGACTGGGAGACCTCAGTCAGTCCGGATCGGGAACAGCATCTCCACCACCACCACATTGAGTCCCCCAGGGCTGTGTGCTGAGTCCACTGCTGTTCACTCTGCTGACTCACGACTGTACAGCAATGCACAGCTTGAACCACATCATCAAGTTCCCTGATGACACGACCGTGGTGGGACTCATCAGCAAGAACGACGAGTCAGCATACAGAGAGGAGGTGCAGCGGCTAACGGACTGGTGTAGAGCCAACAAACTGTCTCTGAACAAAAGAGATGGTTGTTGACTTTAGGAGAGCACTCTCCACTGAACATCAACGGCTCCTATGTGAAGATCGTCAAGAGCACAAAATTCCTTGGTGTTCACCTGGTGGAGAACCTCACCTGGTCCCTCAACAACAGCTATATTACCAAGAAAGCCCAGCAGCGCCTCTACTTTCTTCGTAGGCTGAGAAAAGCACATCTCCTACCCCCCATCCTCACCACATTCTATAGAGGGACTATTGACAGCATCCTGAGCAGCTGCATCACTGCCTGGTTTGGGACTTGCACTGTTTCGGACCGCAAAGCCCAGCAGAGGATAGTGAGGACAGCTGAGAAGATCATAGGGGTCTCTCTTCCCTCCATCAAAGACATTTACACAAAACGCTGCATCCGCAAAGCAACCAGCATTGTGGATGACCCCACACACCCCTCACATAAAGTCTTCACCCTCCTGCCATCTGGCAAGAGGTACCGAAGCATTCGGCCCTCACGGCCAAACTGTGTAACAGCTTCTTCCCCCAAGCCATCAAACTCCTCAATACTCAGAGACTGGACTAACACACACACACACCTATACACCCAACAACATTCGCACATGTCCAGAGTTGCAATTTAATTCATTGTCACGTTATACCTGGCTGCTACCTCAATAACTGCTATGTCCATAGAACACTATTTCATAGTATGTTATGTTTACATTTGGCATTTTTAGAAAGTGTCATCTTTTTGCACAACTCAGACTAAAAATGTGTACTGGTCGGCAATGCACTGTCTCTCACTGTGCCTATTGTCCTGTTCCTTTAGTAATTATTGTACTGTACTTTTTGCACACGTTTGCACGTGCACTTCATGTAGAAATGTTATTTAGTCTGTGAAGTCTCATGTGGTTCTGTGTTTGTCCTATGATGTTTTATGTAGCACCATGGTCCTGGAGGAAAGTTGCACGTTTTGCCGTGTACTGTACTAACTGTATACGGTTGAACGACAATTAAAAACACTTTGACTTTGATATAAATTTTCCTCAAAAATTTGAAAATTTTTATTAAAAAAAAATTTAATAATAAAAAAAGTCTTGTTTAAAACTTGTCAAGTTCATAGAAATGTAGTATTTTTTTCCATGCGTTTTTTTTTAATTGAAAACATAACTTTTTGAGTCAAGAATATTAAGACATTTTTATAGAGGTTACTCCATATGACCTGGACAAAATGTGTCTTTTCATATAAAATGTATTTAGTGATTTTACAAAATTCTAGTATTTTTTAAAACTTGAGAACATTAGTGTGTAAACGTGTCCTCACTGTTTTTTTTTTTGTTTTTTTTTGCATGACAAGAATGCCTACCTACACGTTGGTTACACCACCTGAATTTGTTTTGGTGGAAATATTATTTCAAATATTAATCATATTTTAAAGCTAAATGGATTCACTGTTTTTTTTTTTTTTTTTTTTTAAGAAATACAAATACAAGATTATTCTGCACTACTTGTGCCAACTTTTCAAGAATTTCAGCTTTTAATATCTCTGGATGGTTACACCAAATAAAATTTTTTGCTTTAACTCTCACTTCAGTAACTGAACTCAGCAAATGAAATATTTCGTGTGAACTGCATTTATTTATTTTGGTATCATTTAATAGATATGGACAAAAAAATAATAATGGTGAATAATTAATACTTGGTACTTGTAATAAAAGTTACTGAAAAGTGAGCTGGATAACCTACATTTATTATATTTTTACTGATCTTTTTTAAATAATTTTTGGAGCTGAACAGTCTCCATCCCCACTCATTATCACAGTATGGAAAAAAGCAACTCTGTTAAACTTCTCCTTTTGTGTTTCACAGAAGAAGGAAGAACATGAGGATGAGAAAATGATGACAGAATTTTCATTTTTTAGTATGCGTGCAACAAAATGTTTAATTATATCAGACTAACAACATGCTTTTCACAGTTTAATGAGTTCAACAAATATAATGCAATCTAAAAAAGCAGATAGACATTTAAGCTGACATGGTCATTGCAAATTCTCAACATCACCTCTAGGTTAATTAAAATACCAGCAGCCCATAGCCACAAGGCTGGAATGTGCACATAAAGAGGGCTATACATTGATCTCACAGGTCTGTGTGGGAGATCTGATCCCGGATCTATAGCACCTGCACTTTATGATTTTAAAGGTGCTGTTAAATAACTTGATATGCTTGGCACAGACCCTCTTTCAGACACCACACATGCATATATATCATACACTCCCTCCACCTACCCACAGACATACACACGGGTAGTCTGGCTGGGTGTTCACCCTGCTTGTGTCCAGAAAGTCCCAAAATGGGGCCTCCACTTGACCTCAAACAGAGGACCATTTATAATGTCAAGAACTAGGTCTCCCCTCCCTTCCGACCCCATTCACCAACACTCCCAGCTCAAAAATGGGCTTCTTGCATTGGCGCTCTGTGCCCAGAGCCCAGGCGCAAGTGCCAATGCAAACAGATGAGAGGGAGGGAAACCCTGGTCCAACCAGCTGCTCACAACCAATAACACGAGTACAAATCAAGAACTGTGTGCCAGCTTTCTTAAAAATAACAACTACAGTTTAATTTTGTGGGACTCATTTTTTTTTCAGCTATTTATTTTGTGGTGCAAGATTCTATATTGGAAACACTTTCCATTTGTTAACATTATATTCCTCAAATAACTGACTAGTGTTAATGATACAATATCACATTTTATTTCAATTATCTCCAAAACATTCATACCTGAATGCCAATCATTTGGTGGATTCAAAAGACACAGCTTTGATTCTTACAGTTTTTGTCATGAATAAGCAGAGGCAGGACCCAAAAGCAGAGTTAAAAAATAAGGGGCTTTATTTAAACAAAAACAAAGGCTAAACTCCCACAAGGGGAAAGAAAAACAAACATAAACTACCCTGTGGGGATACAGACAATCCAGGCTGGGGCAGAGGAGAATGGGGGACAGGACTGACCAGACCGAGCTTGGACCAACATAGGGGAACAAACAAGACGAACTACACCGGACAGCAAAGAGGAGACTAAAGTAGGGAGAGAAATCAACAAGTTAACAAGACAGGGCAGGTGTGACTAATAAACTAATAATGGGCAAACAAGGAGGCGAGGTATGACGTAAGGCTGAGAGGCACGCGGCGATACAGAAACAAAACAAAGCCACGTGCTCTCACAAGACAACAATACACCCGAATGGCATGAGCTTACATCGCCAAGACAATACAGCAATATACGCCCATGCCAACCGACAAACAAGACAAGAGAATGCGTAGCAATGCCAAACAAAGCGATGCCATGCATTCTCACACTAAACGAAACCTGAGTGTACATCACAAGGAAAACGGCACGCGATGCACGCAACAGCCGACAAAAATAAGACAGGACACCTGTGAGAGAGTTCGGCACACACACACACTTGACACCTTAGACCGAAGTGATCGAACCCCAGCACAACATGAAGACAGTTCACGACCCCGGCATGCGACCCGGGCACACAACGCGAGCGCGAAGTGAGTCACAAGTTTAGACAAACACAATGTGCTTAAGCTATCAACACACAAACAATTATAATCTTTCATGTCTTTATTGAACTCATCCCATTAAACATTCACAGTGCTAAGACAAATTTCGATGTTGCTGGGTAATTTAAAGATGTAATTTAATGTAATATGGCGCCATGGATGGCTGCTTTTTGTGTGGAGCTCTCTAGCGTTTTTGTTACTTTTGTTTTTTCCCTCTTTTCTGATCAGTTTCACCAGGGATTAACTGCTGAATATTAAGCAGAGCATACCTGATAATTTTTTGCCGGTGTTTGATTATTCTGACATTTTATTAGACATCTTAGTTGGAGGCACAGCGGTGTTCTACAAGTGCTCCAAGTGATGCAAGCAGGGGATGCGAGCCACCACGCTTGTGAAGATTCGTCAATGCGGCTTTAGGACTCCGCTGCCGAGTATTCATCTGGCAAATGTCCATTCCCTCACCAACAAAAAGGATGAACTGCTTTGGCTCACTCAAACAAATAAGGACTTTTATAACTCCACTGCTCAGTGTTTCACAGAAACCTGGCTGAATGAAGCCATCCTGGACAGCGTGTTATATCTGCCGGGCTTCCAGCTGTTCAGAGTGGATCGCATTGCGGAATCATCGGGGACAATGAGAGGCAGAGGTGGGACATGCTTTTAC